>NC_091979.1:182814677-182882177 GCF_044704955.1 Pristiophorus japonicus | reverse complement strand
GTTAAGGGGACAGACCATTGGACATGATGTTCAGGAGGTCCCAAGTTCCTCATTGACGTCGCCATGCCATTATCAATTCGCATTTCCAGCAATTTGCACCGCAAACATAACGCGATCTGAAGGAGGAGTTGAAAATCAAATTGGCGAGATTTGGCACTCCAGCAATTTCTGGACCAGGATAGCAACCTGTCTCAGATTTGTAAGAATAACCGTTTCAGTGGTCGAATCATTGACTTTTGGAAGAACCTGTTAACATACAAACCGGACGGTCTGCACCTGGGCAGGACCGGAACCAATGTCCTAGGGGGAGTGTTTGCTAGTGCTGTTGGGGAGGATATGGCAGGGGGATGGGAACCAATGCAGGGAGACAGAGGGAAACAAAAAGGAGACGGGTAAAAGTCAAGGCAAAAAACAAAAAGGGCTACTGAATATAAAGGAGCTGCAGGAGGGGTCAAAACTAAAAATCATGGTTTAAAAACTAGTATTAATACACTCTATTTAAACGCAGGCAGCATTCGAAATAAAGTAAATGAGTTGACGGCACAAATCATTACAAATGGGTATGATTTGGTGGCCATTACAGAAACGTGGTTGCAGGGTGGCCAAGACTGGGAATTAAACATACAGGGGTACCTGACGATTCGGAAAGATAGACAAGAAGGGAAAGGAGGTGGAGTAGCTCTTGTAATAAAGGATGATATCAGGGCAGTTGTGAGAGACGATATTGGCTCTAATGAACAAAATGTTGAATCATTGTGGGTGGAGATTAGAGATAGTAAGGGGAAAAAGTCACTGGTGGGTGTAGTTTATAAGGCCCCCAAATAATAACTTCACGGTGGGGCGGGCAATAATCAAGGGAATAATGGAGGCATGTGAAAAAGGAACGGCAGTAATCATGGGGGATTTTAACCGACATATCGATTGGTCAAATCAAATCACACTGGGTAGCCTGGAGGAGGAATCCATAGAATGTATACGGGATTGTTTCTTAGAACAGTATGTTACAGAACCTACAAGGGAGCAAGCTATCTTAGATCTGGTCCTGTGTAATGAGACAAAAGATCCTCTCGGAATGAGTGATCACAGTATGGTTGAATTTGTAATACAGATTGAGGGTGAGGAAGTTGTGTCAGAAACGAGCGTACTATGCTTAAACAAAGGGGACTACAGTGGGATGAGGGCAGAGTTGGCTAAAGTAGATTGGAAACACAGACTAAACGGTGGCACAATTGAGAAACAGTGGAGGACTTTCATAGTGCTCAACAAAAATATATTCCAGTGAAAAAGAAGGGCGGTAAGAGAAGGGATAACCAGCCATGGATAAGCAAGGAAATAAAGGAGAGTATCAAATTAAAAACCAATGCGTATAAGGTGGCCAAGGTTAGTGGGAAAATAGAAGATTGGGAAAATTTTAAACAACAGCAAAGAATGACTAAGAAAGCAATAAAGAAAGGAAAGATAGATTACGAAGGTAAACTTGCGCAAAACATAAAAACGGATAGTAAAAGCTTTTACAGATATATAAAACGGAAAAGAGTGACTAAAGTAAATGTTGGTCCCTTAGAAGATGAGAAGGGGGATTTAATAATGGGAAATGTGGAAATGGCTGAGACCTTAAACAATTATTTTGCTTCGGTCTTCACAGTGGAAGACACAAAAACCATGCCAAAAATTGCTGGTCACAGGAATGTGGGAAGGGAGGACCTTGAGACAATCACTATCACTAGGGGGGTAGTGCTGGACAGGCTAATGGGACTGAAGGTAGACAAGTCCCCTGGTCCTGATGAAATGCACCCCAGGATATTAAAAGAGATGGCGGAAGTTATAGCAGATGCATTCGTTATAATCTACCAAAATTCTCTGGACTCTGGGGAGGTACCAGCGGATTGGAAAGCAGCTAATGTAACGCCTCTGTTTAAAAAAGGGGGCAGACAAAAGGCAGGTAACTATAGGCCGGTTAGTTTAACATCTGTAGTGGGGAAAAAGCTTGAAGCTATCATTAAGGAAGAAATAGCAGGGCATCTCGATAGGAATAGTGCAATCAAGCAGACGCAGCATGGATTCATGAAGGGGAAATCATGTTTAACAAATTTACTGGAATTCTTTGAGGATATAACGAGCATGGTGGATAGAGGTGTACCGATGGATGTGGTGTATTTAGATTTTCAAAAGGCATTCGATAAGGTGCCACACAAAAGGTTACTGCAGAAGAGAAAGATACGCGGAGTCAGAGGAAATGTATTAGCATGGATAGAGAATTGGCTGGCGAACAGAAAGCAGAGAGTCGGGATAAATGGGTCCTTTTCGGGTTGGAAATCGGTGGTTAGTGGTGTGCCACAGGGATCGGTGCTGGGACCACAACTGTTTACAATATACATAGATGACCTGGAAGAGGGGACAGAGTGTAGTGTAACAAAATTTGCAGATGACACAAAGATTAGTGGGAAAGCGGGTTGTGTAGAGGACACAGAAAGGCTGCAAAGAGATTTAGATAGGTTAAGTGAATGGGCTAAGGTTTGGCAGATGGAATACAATGTCGGAAAGTGTGAGGTCATCCACCTTGGGGAAAAAAAACAGTAAAAGGGAATATTATTTGAATGGGGAGAAATTACAACATGCTGCGGTGCAGAGGGACCTGGGGGTCCTTGTGCATGAAACTCTTTTTGGGAGTAAACAAAAAACATTAAACCGTGCCTCCTTGTGCATGAAACTCTTTTTGGAGTTCACCTGCAAAACATAAAACATTAAACGGTGCCACCCGACCTGGGTGACACTCCAGACATTTACAAGGCCCTTTTTTTCCCCCCCTTTTTTTTGTTTTTTTTGTGTTTTTCTTTTTTTGGTTTTTTTTTTTGGGCACTAAAATCACAATTTTCCCCAGTGCCCCCTATAAAAGGGAAGGGGGACACTAAAAGCACCGGCAATTAAAACAAATTAAACTTAAAAACGTAAAATCAAATTAAAATTTGGTTGCCGGGCGTGATGATGCACTCCAGTCCCTCCGGTGCCCACCTCTCGCGGAAGGCCGCGAGCGTACCGGTGGACACCGCGTGCTCCATCTCCAAGGACACCCTGGACCGGATGTAAGAGCGGAAGAGAGGCAGGCAGTCAGGTTGAACGACCCCCTCGACCGCCCGCTGCCTGGACCGGCTGATGGCACCCTTGGCCGTGCCCAGGAGCAGTCCTACGAGGAGGCCTTCGGACCTACCCGCTCCCCTCCGCACAGGGTGCCCAAAGATCAGGAGGGTGGGACTGAAGTGCAGCCAGAATTTCAGGAGCAGCCCCTTCAAATAATGGAACAGGGGCTGCAACCTCGTGCACTCAATAAAAACATGGAACACGGACTCCTCCAGTCTGCAGAAATTGCAGGCGGCCTGGGAGTCCGTGAACCGGCTTAAAAATTTGTTGCACGGCACTGCTCCGTGCACCACCCTCCAGGCCAAGTCCCCGATGAATAGTCGGAGGACCCCTGCGTAGAGTGCCCTCCATCGGGGACCCCCGCCTCCTCCGGACGGCAAGATGGTACGCCATGGCGTGTCCGGACGGCCGGCGAGGATGGCAAAGTTGAGGGTGTGCAGGAGCAGCCCGTACAGGAAACCCCTCCGCGCGGAACTGAAAGGCACGGAGGGGATTTCCCCGAGGCGGCTCAAGTTGTGAGGTGCCGGCCCCCGAGGGAGGTTCCGGGGTTTGGCACCGATGAGGAATTCCGTCCGGACGGGGGTCAGTTCGAACGGGATCTCCCCACGTGCTTGAGCCTCCTCGATGCACCTAACGGAGTCAGGGCCCAGAGCTGTTTTTAGCGACTCGATGGCATCGGCCGCGTGGCGTGTCTGGTGCCATCCAGCCCGCTCCTCCGCCATCGAGCAGGTCCCTGACCCTGGTCACCTCACCAGCCACATCCCTCTCTTCCGACCGCCACATGAAACCTCGGCCGTGGAGGTACGGATTCCCGAGCAGCGGCTCCTGCAGGACGGCCGCCACTCCAGCCGGCGGAGAGCTGCGCTTGGTGGAGACTTTGTTCCAGACCCTGATGAGTTCCCTGTAAAAGACAGGCAGCTCCCGGAGGGCGGTCCTGGCACCCCCCAAGTTCACAAACAGGAGCTGCGTGTCATAATTGAGGTCGCGCTGCTGGCGGAAGAAATACCTCGCCAGAGCACACCACCTAGGAGGGGGCTCGACGTAAAGGTATCTCTGCAGGGTCTGAAGACGGAAAGTCGCGAGCTGGGCGCTGACGCACACCAACGACTGACCGCCCTCCTCAAGCGGGAGACTCAAGACCGCGGCAGAGACCCAGTGCTTCCTGTTGTTCCAGAAGAAGTCCACCAGCTTCTTCTGTATCTTGGCGACAAACGCAGGGGGAGGGGTCAAAGTGACCAGCCGGTACCACAACATTGCGGCCACCAGCTGGTTTATGACTAGCGCTCGACCCCTGTAGGACAGCACTCGGAGCAGTCCTGTCCAGCGCCCAAGGCGAGCGGCGACCTTGGCCTCCAGCTCCTGCCAGTTCGCCGGCCAGGCTCCCTCGTCGGGGCTAAGGTAGACTCCCAGATAGAGGAGATGGGTCGTGCTCCAGGCAAAAGGCCTGAGCTCCTCCGGCAGGGAGTCCACCCGCCACTGACCCACCAGGAGTCCGGAACATTTCTCCCAGTTGATCCTGGCGGAGGACGCGGCCGAGTAAATCTCCTGGCACTCACGCATCCTCCGCAGGTCAGCGGGATCCTCTACCGCGAGGAGCACGTCATCGGCGTAAGCCGAGAGGACGACCTCCACGCCCGGCCCTTGCAGAGCCAGTCCCGTCAACCTCGTCCGCAAGAGGCGCAGGAAAGGCTCCACGCAAACGGCGTATAACTGGCCGGACATGGGGCATCCCTGGCGCACCCCTCTCCTAAAGCGAAGGGGCGCCGTCAAGGACCCGTTAACCTTAATCAGACACTCCGCGGCGGCGTACAAAAGTCGGATCCGGGCGACGAAATGCGTCCCGAACCCGAAAGCGCGCAGAGTTCCGAGCAGATAGTCGTGATCCACCCTGTCGAACGCTTCTCTTGGTCGAGGGATAGGAAGGCGACCGACAGACCAGCCTCCTGGGAACAATGGATGAGGTCCCGGACCAGATGGATGTTATCGTGGATTGTCCGGCCCGGGACCGTGTAGGACTGGTCGGGGTGGATCATGTGGTCCAGCACGGCACTAAGGCGAGCAGACATCGCCCTGGCGAAGATTTTGTAGTCCGTGCTGAGGAGGGAGACCGGGCGCCAGTTCTTAAGGAGGCGGAGATCGCCCTTCTTAGGCAGCAGGACGATGACTGCCCTGCGCCAAGAGAGGGGCATCTCCCCGGTCGCCAGACTTTCCCCCAGGACCCGCGCGTAGTCGCTCCCCAGGACGTCCCAGAACGCCCTGTGGAACTCCACGGTCAGCCCGTCCAGCCCCGGGGATTTTCCCCTCGAGAGCCGGGCGAGGGCACCGGTCAGCTCCGCCAGGCTTAGCGGAGCTTCCAGATTTTCGGCGCCCTCCGGGCTGACCTTCGGCAGGTCCTCTCACAAAACTCTACGCGCTTCCTCGCTGGACGGATCCGGAGAGAACAGAGCCCCGTAATATTCACGGGCCCTGTTGTTGACGCCCTCCAGTCCGAGACGAGAGAGCCGTCGTCGGCCAGCAGCGTCAAGAGCTGCTTACGGACACTCTGCCTTTTTTCCAGCGAGTAGAAGAAGGGGGAGCCGCGGTCCAGATCCCGCAGGAACCGGATCCGCGACCTCACGAACGCGCCTCGGGACCCGACAAGCTGCAGGTCCTTCAGCGCGGCCTTCTTCGCTTCGTACACCGTCCGCAGGGCCGGGTCCTGGACGACTTGACCGAGACGGGCTTCCAGGTCGAGCACCTCTTTTTCTAGGCGCCCGACTCTGGCCGCCCGCCTCTTGGTCGAACCCCTCGCGTACTCTTGACAGAAGACGTGGACGTGAGCCTTGCCCACGTCCCACCATAGCCTCAAGGAGGGGAAGCCCCCCTGCTTCCTTCTCCAGTCGGACCAGAATCGACGGAACGAGTCCTGGAACCGCACGTCCTCCAGCAGCCGGTTGTTAAAGTGCCAGTACGCGGACCCCGTCCTCGCGCGGAGCGAAGCGAGCTCCGCCCACACCAGGTGGTGGTCCGAACACGGCACCGGCCGCATGGAGGCCGCCGGGACGCAGGAAACGTATGCCCGAGACACGTAAAGGCGGTCGACTCTAGACCATCCAACTCCAGGCCTCACCCAAGTAAAGGCGCTGGAGTCGGGGTGGAGATTTCGCCAGACGTCCACCAAGTCGAAGGACCCGACCAGGTCCCTCAACTTCTCCATCGCCGTCATGCACTGCGGGGCACCGGAGCGGTCCCTCGCCTCGAGGGTGCAGTTAAAATCCCCCCCGAGGACAATGCAGTCGCCGACGTCGACGGAGCCAAGAAGAGCGGACACCTCTTCAAAGAAGCGCGTTTTCTGCGGGCCGGGCTGAGGGGCGTACACGTTCACGAGATGGAGCGGCACGTCCCCCAGGCGAACCGTTACGTGCAGCAAGCGGCCTGGCACGGGCTCCTCGACCCCCAAGATCTCCGGCTGAAAATGCGGGCCCAGCAAGATGGCCACCCCACTAGAAATGGCGGTGAGGTGGCTCATGCGGACCTCTCCTTGCCATTCCAGGAGCCACGTGGCTTCGTCTCCCGGAACGGTGTGGGTTTCTTGCAGGAAGCACACCGCATATTTCCCCTCCCGCAGGAGCGAAAAATTGTCAAATCTACGGCGTGCCCCTCTGCCGCCGTTGATGTTGAGGCTGGCTATGGTTATCTTCATAGCAAAAGCATAGTGCAACCTCTACCTTAACCTATTGTGGGGGAGGGAGCGGAGTCTTTTGTTGAACTCCGCTCCCTCCGCAGCCCAGCGAGGAGTCCCTCGAGCTCGCACAGCTCAAGGTGTTGCGCCTTTGTCAAGGGCCCGCCCGCGGCCAAGATTTTGACGGCGCGGACGGACCCCTTGATCAGCTCTGGCTCGGACCATTTTTCCAGGGCCAGTCGGGCTTGGTCGCAGCGACCCCGGCTCTGGGCCAAAAAGTCCCGGAGTTCCTTTGCAGGAATGAGGATGGTCTCGGCGGCGGCCGCGAGCAGATCCACCGCCTCGCTGGCGGTGGTCTCTAGGTCTTCACCCGCGTCCCCCACCAAGTCCCCGTCCTCCTCCGCGAGGTGGCCGCCAGCAGCCGGCCCATCGACCGCACAAGGTACGGCAAATGAACCGGCCGCTCCAACCGGCCCTGGCTCTGCCCCGATCCCACCCCCAGGATCGTCGGCAGAGGAGTCCCCACTGGGCTCTTTTAAAAATGGTGCTGGGTCGGGAAATGACAGCAGAAGGGGTTCCCCCTCCGCCCCAGGAACCGGGGAACAAGGAGCGACCCGGCCATAGGAAATCCCCAGGCTCTCCAAGTGCTCCAGCTCCACAGCAAGAGGCGAGGGTGGGTGTTCCTCCCCCTCCCCGCTGCCACCCCCCGGCCCAGCATCTACAGTGTCATAATAAACATTAATTTGTGTTTCTGCCGGGTCGAGCGACTCCCGGAGGCAGTTGATTAATAGCTGGGCGGGCTCAGGTTCGGCCTTTTTGGCCCCGCCCGCCTCAGTCCCCGGGACGCCCGGCCCGGCGGCAATGCATTCCTCCGCGATCCCCACGCCCCCCACGACAGGCAGATCTTCCACGCCATCCCCGGGAGGCAGAGGCTGGGCAGCCTCGACTGTCTCACCCTCCCCGGGGACAGACTCCTCTCGCCTACAGCGCAGCTTGGGGGCGCTGGTTGGGGACGCGGGACACGCGGCGGGCACCGACTCCTCCGCGGAGGGATGTTGTTCCCCCTCCGCCTCATCGGAGCCGTGCCTCCTTTTGTTCCTGGGGGCGCGCGGAGTCAGGGAGACCTCCATGTCTGCCGAGGCCTCCCGCTCCGCCCCCCCTTTTCCTTTTCTTGCCCGCGCCCGGGCCCCTCTGTGGTGTTGTTCAAGGGCTCGGGCACGGGCTCGGGGCACCCCGCGCTCGCCGGTGACTGGGTTGGGCCGAGCGCGGTAAACAAATTGTCTGGCGCACCGAGGGGACCCGCCTCTAGATGTTTCTCCTTGTTCCGCGCCTTCTTTCCGTTCGGACGCTCTCCCTCCCCCCCCCCGCCGGAGGCCCTGAAAACAAAGGCCTCCGACGATGCCCGCGCACCTATGGCTCCCGGCACGCGGACGCAACTAGGGGGAGGGGTGGTGGCGGCGCCAGCCTTGGCCGCCTTCGGTGGTTTGGCGGCCTTGGAGGCGGGGCAGTTCTTGCGAATGTGCCCCACCTCTCTGCAGGCATGGCACCGCACGCCGTCCGACGTCCAGAAGACGCGGTAGGCAGTCCCCTCGTGCACCACATTAAAGTGCCCTTCTGTCATGTCCTCCCGCGCCAGCCGGACAAAGAGCTGGCGGCGGAAGGAGAACACGTGGCGCAGGCTGTTCTCCCTGAGGCCGAGCGGTATGGGGTTGATCCCCGACCTTACCTCCCCCAGTTGGTGTAGGTGAGGGAGGAGGAGCTCAGCGGAAACAAAGGGCGGGACGTTTGACACGATGACCCTCTGCGCGGTGGCCTCGAGAGGGTCCACCGGCAGGAACGTCCCGCCCACCGTGAGCCCCTTTTCAAGGGCCAGGGACACCGCCCGCTCCGACCCCAGGAAGAAAACAGCCTTCCCAGACATCTTGGAGGCTGCGACAATGGCCGAGGGGCCGACTACCCCAGCCATCGCCCGCACGCACTCCTCAATGCTCATTGTGGGGTGAGTGTAGCTCTTGACCCCGTGTTTTTTTGTAATGAGTCTGAATGGTGGCAGGGCAGCGGGTGGCGCATGAGGTGCCGTGGAAGCGGTTGCCACCTGCGCATATGTCTTCGCTGGCCCTGCCACCGGCGTGGATGGGGTCGCCATCACGGGGTCCCTTTAAGGGCTACACCCACCCCAAAGTCACAGGCCTTAATGGTCTTTATTGGCCTCGTCTATTAACTGAGCAGAGGAGCCCTTAACGAGGCACCTCTCCCCTAGCTGGCAATTGGGGAGGGGCCTTGCTCCCTCTGCTCAGTTGTCTCAATTGTTTTTTTTTTAAATTAGGAGAAAGGGGCCTCAGAGAGAGAGGGGAGAAACAGAGAAAGAGAGAGGGGGGTGGGAAGCGGGGGGGAACTGCGAGGGCAGGTCTCCCCTCGCAGCTGTGGGTGGGTGCATTCCCCAGATGGCAAAAACACACAAAAAACACAGTCTTTGGATTGGTCTTCAGGTGGGGGGAGAAGACGTCTTCACCTGGGGCAGCTCGAGCCACCAGGCACACACTCCCAACGATGTTTAAATAGGGTGATTAATGAAATTCTTGAGCCTGGTAGCTCCAGCTATCCCAGGCTAGGCAAATGTGGGGGGTGGGGGGGGGTTCCAATTGTGGGGGGGGCCTAGTTGTAAGCAAGGCCCCCACGCACACTTCCACACACACACACACCCCCCGCGATGTTCCGGCCCTCAGTGGTCTTCTTTCCTCCCCCCACCGATACAACAAAGTCTGTTTGGGAAATGCACCCACACCCACCTGTAGAATGGTAGAGTCCCCCTCCTTCCACACTGGATGTTGTTGTTGTTGGTCTTTTCCCCCTCTCTCCAACTCCTTGCAGAAATGGTAAAGTTGGTAAATGCTTTCTTTTCTCCTCCTCTCCCTCTGGGTGAAAGTTGGTGGTGAAGCCCCTTCCTTCCTTCTCTTCCTGGCTGGTCTCAGGGCTCTCCAGGCAGGAGCAAAAGTTGATGGCTGCTCTCCTCTCTGCAGCTCAGCTCCTACTGTGCAGGACACGCCTCCACTGCTCCACAATTGGTCCTTGTGCATGAATCCCAAAACGTTAGTTTGCAGGTGCAGCAGGTAATCAGGAAGGCGAATGGAATGTTGGCCTTCATTGTGAGAGGGATGGAGTACAAAAGCAGGGAAGTCCTTCTGCAACTGTATAGGGTATTGGTGAGGCCGCACCTGGAGTACTGCGTGCAGTTTTGGTCACCTTACTTAAGGAAGGATATACTGGCTTTGGAGGGGGTACAGAGACGATTCACTAGGCTGATTCCAGAGATGAGGGGGTTACCTTATGATGATAGATTGAGTAGACTGGCTCTTTACTCGTTGGAGTTCAGAAGGATGAGGGGTGATCTTATAGAAACATTTAAAGTAATGAAAGGGATAGACAAGATAGAGGCAGAGAGGTTGTTTCCACTGGTAGGGGAGACTAGAACTAGGGGGCACAGCCTCAAAACACGGGGGAGCCAATTTAAAACCGAGTTGAGAAAGAATTTCTTCTCCCAGAGGGTTGTGAATCTGTGGAATTCTCTGCCCAAGGAAGCAGTTGAGGCTAGCTCATTGAATGTATTCAAGTCACAGATAGATAGATTTTTAACCAATAAGAGAATTAAGGGTTATGGGGAGCGGGCGGGTAAGTGGAGTGGAGTCCACGGCCAGATCAGCCATGATCTTGTTGGGTGGCGGAGCTGGCTCGAGGGGCTAGATGGCCTACTCCTGTTCCTAATTCTTATGTTCTTATCACTGTCACATAGAATTCAGCATGTTGCTGACCTATGAACCTAAGGCCTTTTGAGAATAACATTTAACTTAAGAGCCATGCTTGAATATAAATTATACAAAGATCTTTCTGGAAAAATGGTCAAAAATCCTAAAACATGAAACACCCCTATATTATAAAATCGAGATTCCTCTGACTCACCATGAGCAATGCCACAGGAGATCTACCAGTATTATAATTAAATCCTAAAATATCAGGTAAAAGTTACAAGCTCATATTGTAATAAGTTCGATTAACAAAACTATTTATCCACCAAAAACTCAAGTGAGTTAAAAACTGCTTTTAGTTTATATCTTAACATCTTGAAGCCTAAAATGTTGTACCTTAATGACATGTGAAATAAATTCATAAGTAATGGCTGCTTTTGTTGTATGTTATAAACCACTGACATTGGGATTCTCGTGTGTTGTACTGTAATTTAAAACATTGATACTTTGCTGATTTTTTGGGTGTTTTGTGCTTAATGGTCAATTATTTTGTCATTAGAAAAAGTTTAAGGAGGGGCTTGCAATAAATCTTTTATTACTGTTTAACATACCTGTTGCGGATATTGCTTTTTTAGTTTTTTTAAGATAAAAAGCTGCTGTCATAATCTGTTCTAAACCGTCTATCTTTTTTACATTTATTCTTCCTTTTTAACCTAATTAAATAATTTGTAGTGCACACATTGTTAGTAAATTATATTACTTTTGGTAATCTAGCCTTGTGTCTAGATTATCTTCTGTAAATGTGATTGTGGGAAAGTTGTCTGTTTTAATAATATGAAATTTTGGGGTGGGGCGGGGATTTAGGGTAATTAAGTTGAGAGATGGCAGTGCTGGGGAATGGAATACTTTCCCACATGGGTAGCTGTTGTCAGTTTCAATTGCTTCCAAATCAGGAATAGCTTAACCAGATGTAGGCTAAAGCTTACTTTTCACGGCCATTTCCCATATCAGCTGTATTTATGGTCTTTGAATTAAACAATCAATTTGTGTTGAATTGTGGGCAGTTTTCTGCTATGGACCCATACACATAAGACACTGGTTTAAGACTTTGAGATGCTCAATTACTTCTCTTGGAACTCTTAAAACTGGAAGATAGACACTATTGCATTAGGCAGATTTGGATTTGAATGCAAGTTCCAGAGAACAGGCTGTGTTTACCAGTCCCCATAAAAGTTGTTTTCTGTTCAAGTAGGCATTTTGTTCTTTCCCCCCCCCCCCCCATTGCAGGTTGCCTGGATAGCTCACGGAGACCCACTCCTTCCCTGAACTTACAAATATTTCTTTCTGCATTATTTAACCATTTCAGTATATTTTTGTTTGATACAATGCCAAGAGGAGACTTCCAGACTGAGTAGCACGTTAGCTAGAAACAGTGCAGTGATTTCAAACAAGATGTACTTGAGACAGAACAGAACAAATAACTTGGTCACTTCAACCTTTAATATCTGATTGTTTAGAGTCAACTGTCTTATACTTAAGTTTTATAATTTTTGTGGCGAATTAGATATTATTTCAAAATGATAATAGATGAACCTGCAGGCCCAAACATGCTTGAAAAATTCATTAATTTGTGATTTGTTAATTTGACTCAAAATTTTAAATACATTTTTATTGCTGCTTTTGCCAGTTTTGAAAAGCAGCTTACGTCCCCATCTGCTTGTGGGAACTGAACGAGATAGAATCGTCTCCAGAAGCAGCAGTGTCTCTTTTCTGCTTTGTCATAACAGTCGCCAATATCATGTCCAAGAGTCGAATATAGCCCATCATTTCAGTACTTCTCTCTTGTGGTTGTGCAGGCAGCAATGAACTAATATGATATAATTGGCATCACGGAGACATGGTTCCAGGATGACCAAGGCTGGGAATTCAACATTCAGGAAGGATAGACAGAAAGGAAAAGGAGGTGGGGTGGCGTTGCTGGTTAAAGAGGAAATTAACGCAATAGTAAGGAAGGACATTAGCTTGGATGATATGGAATCTGTATGGGTGGAGCTGCAGAATACCAAAGGGCAGAAAACGCTAGTGGGAACTGTGTACAGACCACCAAACGGTAGTAGCGAGGTTGGGGACAGCATCAAACAAGAAATTAGGGATGCATGCAATAAAGGTACAGCAGTTATCATGGGCAACTTTAATCTACATATAGATTGGGCTAACCAAACTGGTAGCAATACAGTGGAGGAGGATTGCCTGGAGTGTATTGGGACGGTTTTCTCGACCAATATGTCGAGGAACCAACTAGAGGGCTGGCCATCCTAGACTGGGTGATGTGTAATGAGAAAGGACTAATTAGCAATCTTGTTGTGCGAGGCCCCTTGGGGAAGAGTGACCATAATATGGTAGAATTCTTTATCAAGGTGGAGAGTGACACAGTTAATTCAGAGACTAGGGTACTGAACTTAAGAAAAGGTAATTTCGATGGTATGACACGTGAATTGGCTAGAATAGACTGGCGAATAATACTTAAAGGGTTGACGGTGGATAGGCAATGGCAAACATTTAAAGATCACATGGATGAACTTCAACAATTGTACATCCCTGTCTGGAGTAAAAATAAAACCGGGAAGGTGGCTCAACCGTGGCTAACAAGGGAAATTAAGGATAGTGTTAAATCCAAGAAAGAGACATGTAAATTGGCCAGAAAAAACAGCAAACCTGAGGAGGACAAGGGGTTTAATTAAGAGGGGGAAAATGAGAGGAAGCTTGCTGGGAATATAAAAACTGACTGCAAAAGCTTCTATAGATATGTGAAGAGAAAAAGATTAGTGAAGACAAACGTAGGTCCCTTACAGCCAGATTCAAGTGAATTTATAATGGGGAACAAAGAAATGGCAGACCAGTTGAATAAAATACTTTGGTTCTGTCTTCACGAAGGAAGATACAAATAACCTTCCGAAGGTACTAGGGGATAGTGGGTCTAGTGAGAAGGAGGAACTGGAGGAAATCCTTATTAGGCGGGAAATTGTGTTAGGGAAATTGATGGGATTGAAGGCTGATAAATCCCGGGGCCTGATAGTCTGCATTCCAGAGTACTTAAGGAAGTGGCCCTTGAAATAGTGGATGCATTGGTGATCATTTTCCAACAGCCTATCTACTCTGGATCAGTTCTTATGGACTGGAGGGTAGCTAATGCAACCTCACCTTTTAAAAAAGGAGGGAGAGAGAAAATGGATAATTATAGACCGGTTAGCCTGACATCAATAGTGGTGAAAATATTGGAATCAATTATTAAAGATGAAATAGCAACACATTTGGAAAGCAGTGACAGGATCGGTCCAAGTCAACATGGATTTATGAAAGGGAGATCGTGCTTGACAAAACTTCTAATTTTTTTGAGGATGTAACTAGTCAGGTGGACAAGGGTGAACCAGTGGATGTGGTGAATTTGGACTTTCAAAAGGCTTTTGACAAGGTCCCACACGAGAGATTGGTATGCAAAATTAAAGCACATGGTATTGGGGGTAATGTACTGACGTGGATAGAGAACTGGTTGGCAGACAGGAAGCAGAGAGTAGGGATAAACGGGTCCTTTTCAGAATGGCAGGCAGTGACTAGTGGGGTGCTGCAGGGCTCAGTGCTGGGACCCCAGCTATTTACAATATACATTAATGATTTAGATGAAGGAATTGAATGTAATATCTCCCAAGTTTGCAGATGACACTAAGCTGGGTGGTGGTGTGAGCTGTGAGGAGGACGTTAAGAGGATGCAGGGTGACTTGGACAGGTTAGGTGAGTGGGCAAATGCATGGCAGATGCAGTATAATGTGGATAAATGTGAGGTTATCCACTTTGGTGGCAAAAACACGAAGGCAGAATATTATCTGAACAGCGGCAGATTAGGAAAAGGGGAGGTGCAACGAGACCTGGGTGTCATGGTACATTAGTCATTGAAAGTTGGCATGCAGGTACAGCAGGCAGTGAAGAAGGCAAATGGTATGTTGGCCTTCATAGCTAGGGGATTTGAGTATAGGAGCAGGGAGGTCTTACTGCGGTTGTACAGGGCCTTAGTGAGGCCTCACCTGGAATATTGTGTTCAGTTTTGGCCTCCTAATCTGAGGAAGGACGTTCTTGCTATTGAGGGAGTGCAGCGAAGGTTCACCAGATTGATTCCCGGGATGGCAGGACTGAAAATATGAGGAGAGGCTGGATCGACTGGGCCTTTATTCACTGGAGTTCAGAAGGATGAGAGGGGTTCTCATAGAAACATTTAAAATTCTGATGGGACTGGACAGGTTAGATGCAGGAAGAATGTTCCCGATGCTGGGGAAGTCCAGAACCAGGGGACACAGTCTAAGGATAAGGGGTAAGCCATTTAGGACTGAGATGAGGAGAAACTTCTTCACTCAGAGAGTTGTTAACCTGTGGAATTTTCTACCGCAGAGAGTCGTTGATGCCAGTTGATTGGATATATTCAAGAGGGAGATAGATATGGTCCTTACGGCCGAAGGGATCAAGGGGTATGGAAAGGAAGCAGGAAAGGGGTACTGAGGTGAATGATCAGCCATGATCTTATTGAATGGTGGTGCAGGCTCAAAGGGGCGAATGGCCTACTCCTGTACCTATTTTCTATGTTTCTATGTTGCTTCTCTGATCTTTCGTATCTTGTTTCTTCAAAGCTCCAGATATGACAACCTATGTATTTTTCCACCTCCCTGCTTTATCAGTATTGAAATGAAGACTTAATGCACTATTTTCCTTTTTGTAATTTGTTCTTTACCTTGTGGAACTTTGATCTCCCTTTTGTCTTTTCTTTCTGCTTAAATCTGCACTATCGGCTGTGGCCCTTCACCTGAATATTTTCCTTAAGAGTATGGATGTCAGCTTGGTTTAGTGGTAATGATATCATGCCTGTTCGATCTCTTAATTTCCAATGAAATACGAACTCCGGTTGTAGTTTTAATGTAATTTTATTCTGGAAGCAGCAACAAGTTCTTGGCTTTAAGCCTGACCTTTGTCCTTCTGAGACCACATGGCCAAAATGGCTGTACTTGTACCTGGTTCAATTTACAGAAAAGAACTCTCCTTCTTTGACCTTATTGGCTCAATTGATAGTCTGTTAACCTTTAATTGGCTTGCTACCCAAAGGTCCTAAAATGTCAAGTTGATTGATGACTTAATGTAATGTGTTCTGTGTTTTTTCAAAACTGCAGCCGGCTGCAGAGCTTGAATTCTCTATCAATCCCCCCTTTGATTCTTTCACAAACTGAATCATAAAACATCAGGTATCACTGGTTAAACATTCAAAAAATAATTTCATACATGTTAATAGAGTTTCCTTCTAAAATTTGTTGATGTGTTTCGCTACATGTCTGGACTAGTAGCTTCCACACAAATTTACACCAACCCGAATTCCATCATGGCCACCATGGAAGTCTGGTTTTAGTAGGTTAATTAACCTTATTCCAATTTAATCCAAATCAATATCTTAATTCAACCAGTAAACAACCTTCCCTTAAGCATAACATACCCCTGTACCACGTACAGACGATCTGCTGGGACCCGCTAGGCGTCTCACCTGCGGGACAGCAGCTGCAGCCGCCTGGTTGCAACAACATTTAATCATCATAAACAAACAATATAAAAGTAAAATAATTACAACAAATAGAATTAAACCTTCCACCAATGAAGTTCCTATTGCACCTAGCCATTCAGTGGCTCTGCTCCACAAAGTGAATGATGGGGGTTGCTTCAGTTTTTCTACCTCCTTTTGGATATGCTCCGCTAAGTGGGTAATTTCTTCGGAGCTATCTGGGATATATGTGCAACACTCAGTTCCGAGTAGGGTGCAAGTACCTCCCTTTTCAGCCAGGATGTAATCAAGGGCCAGTCTATTCTGTAGGGCGACTGTGCGGATTGCTACCATTTCTGCATTGATTTTAACTAGGGCCTCTGAGGTATCATTGGCTACCCGTTCCACAATAGATGCCATGTTAATGGATTCCCTTGCCAGTCTGGCGGTCCCATACCTGGGGATCAGAATGGCAAAGAGCCTCTCTGTTTCTGTGATAGCTCTCTTAGGACGGTGTAAATGTTCCGACAGTGACTTTATATGATACATATAAGGCACAATGTAGGCTAAATAGCAGGATCCCGTCCAATTCTGCGGCAGCCAAGGGTAGGCCTTGTGGCCACACACCCAATAGGTGCCATTATAGGCAATGAATGTTAGCTGTTTCTTTGTCAGCAACACTCCGGGGCCTGTCCAGGCTTTTCCATCTGTTTTATTCAGAATCCCTGTTGCGTTTAAAAACTCCCACATCGGCCCAGTTTGTATGGTTCCGTGGCTTGATTACATTATGATTCCGGGAGCAGTTACTATACCCCATATTTTGGCCTCCTTTGATGTTTCTAATCAGACAGACCGATTTCCCCCGGTCTTCCTATTCCCGTTGTATTAGTGATAACAAAAAATGGGGACCGTTTGGAATTATTGTAGCATGGTTGGTATCCCCCTTCAAAGGTAGTCAGATTGTAACCTGCTGACTTCCATTTACGTGCCCAGTTTTCCGTATCCTGAAATGCATTGCCTGTTTTGTTTTGATTAATTATCCACTCAGCCATTTCCGAGATATTCAAGGGAACTGGCCTCAAGGGGATCCCTCCCTTTGAGTGAATAGGAATATGCGCACACACCCAACAACTAGAAATGTTACCTTGTTTGGCATAAACGTATGACATATATAAAAAGGTATTTACATGTAATTCCCTTGCTACCCTACTATTTCCCTTTCGTGCAGAGGGTCGGCTAGAAAGAAGTAGGCAAATACCTGGAAAACCTACAATCAGTAATGCAGTAAATTTATACATTTTGGCAAAAAGTAATTGTCCTTATTAGATTTCAGCTTCAGTTACGGGTGCTCGTTTAACGTGTGAAGTGTGGATCCAGGCTTTCTTTCCTTGGACTTTAACAGCTGTGTGGGTGATCAATAACACTTGATAAGGTCCCTCCCACTTGGCACCCAAAGGTTCTTTATGCAACTTTTTCCACATACACCCAGACTCCCGGGATGATGATGTGTCCTCCTTCGGGTAGATTACCCCAAGCTGCCGATACCTGTCGGGAAACAGAACTAATAGCATTGGTTAGGTTCTGACAGTATGATAATAAAGTGTCACTCATTAAGTGAACATCAGCTTTCCTTAAATCGATAGTTCCTGGCAGCGACCTGGGTCTTCCTGTTATAATTTCAAATGGACTTAGATCTGTAGTTCTGTTTGGGGTTGCCCTAATGCTACACTTGGGCCATGGTGTTCCTTCTTGGTGATATTTGGCAAGCTGTTTTTTCAGAGTTCGATTCATTTGCTCTACTTGTCCTGATGATTGTGGATGATAAGGACAGTGTAAATCCCATGTAATGTTCAGTAACCTACAGACTTCTTGGCAGACAGCACCTGTGAAGTGTGTTCCCAAATCTGAGTCAATGCTACTCTGGACTCCCTATCGGGGAATGTAATCCTTACACAAGACCTTTGCAGTGTGATTGGCTGTGGCTCTTTTAGTTGGGTCAGCTTCTACCCATCTAGAGAATCTGTCGACCATGACAAGAATGTTAGTGTATCCTTGGCATGAAGGAAGAGATATATAATCAACCTGCAGATGCTGGAATGGTCCAACAGGGGCAGGGGGCCTCAGTTGGGGCCTTACCGTGATGGGTCCAGAATTATTTTTCTGGCAGACCACACAGCGGTCTACTACCAGCTGGGCGTGTTTTTTAAATCCCTGACCCCACCAGCTTTTCTGGAACCGTGCCGTCATCTGTTGTGAGGCCAAGTGTCCCCACGAGTGGATCTGTTGGGCTAAAAAAGGCATAAGCGCTTGTGGCGTGACTGGCTTGTCGGTAACTCTTTGTCTCCAGACACTATCTTCGCATAGCTTAATTCCTGCCTCAATCCATGTCCATTTTTCCGCTCTGGAGCACTCTCGTTGCATTGTTTGAAGGTCTCATGTCAGAGTCCTGAGTGCTTTCAATCTGCACATCTGTGTTGGTTCTTCTTGGGGAGCGCCCTGTGAGGCGGCATCGTTAGCTGCCTGGTCGGCTAGGGCACTTCCCTGTGCTTCCATGGTATTTTCCTTGGTATGGGCCTTACACTTCAGGATGGACACTTCCTGAGGTAATTGTATGGCCTCTAGTAAGTCTCGGACTTCTTTTCCATTTTGGATAGGTATACCAGCAGCAGTGAGGAATCCTCTTTTCCGCCATAACAGACCAAAGTCGTGAGCGACTCCAAAAGCATAACGCGAATCTGTGTAGACATTAGCTGTCGGTCCTTCTGCTATTCGACATGCTTCTGACAGGGCCCGTAACTCGGCCTGTTGTGCTGGCGTTCCTGAGGGTAAACATCCTTTTGCCACTATCTTATATAAGGTTGTAACTGCCCATCCTGCTTTTCTGGTACCATTGTCAACAAAGGAGGAACCATCTGTAAACAGGATGAGGTCTGGGTTGTGCAGAGGCTCCTCTGCTGCCAATGCTGCTTCTTCTGTTTCTTTTAAAATCTCCACTCAGTCATGCTCTTCGCATTCTCCTCCCTCTTGCTCCCTCGATTCTGACATCGGGAGCATAGTTGCGGGATTAACCGGGCTGGCCCAAACGATATGGAGATTAGGAGCTTCCAAAACTGCCGTCCAGCGGGTCCATCTAGCTGCCGTCACCTGAGACATTCTATTCATAGACAGCAAAGCATGTACGGTGTGGGGACACTTGACAATCAGCTTTTGGTCGAGGACGAGACCCGCAGTGATCATTACCGCTCGATATGTATCTTCCATGGCCCTTGGGCAACTTCCCCATCCGAGGGCTACCGCATCCAGTTTTGCCGAATAATAGCCAATCGGTCTTTGTCGATCCCCATGTTCTTGTGTCAGTATAGCTGTCATGTATCCTTCTTTCTCATGGACAAACAGGGTAAAATGGCTTACCACTGTCGGGGATTCCCTGAGCCGGTGCCGAACACAAAGCCTTTTTCAAACTCCGGAAGGCCTCTTGCTGTTCCTTAGTGAGGGTGATGGCTTCTTTAGAGGCACGTTTCCCCTTTAAGATATCATTCAGTGGCTAAGCAAGCTGTGTGAAGGAGTCAATCCAATTTCTGTTAAAGTTACACAATCCCAAAAAGGACCTTAGTTCCTGAATAGTGGTGGGTTTTTTAGCAGCCCGAATGGCTGCAGTTCTATCCTGGGTAAGTTCTCTCTTTCCTTGTGAAATCTTTTGTCCCAGGTATACAACCACTTCTTGGGATATTTGTGCTTTGTCGATGCTGGCTTTATGTCCTTTCAGCCAAAGGTGGTTCAGCAAAGCTCGTAAATCTTCATGCTGTTCTTCCGTGTTTGAAGCTAGCAGGATATCGTCTACATATTGGATGACTGTGGATGACAGGGGAGGTAATTCTCACAAATGGCTTTGTAAAGCCATGTGGAATACCGTAGACCTGTTGTGGAAACCCTGCGGTAACCGGGTCCAAGTATACTGTTGTCCTTGGACCGTGAAAGCAAACCACTGTCGAACCTCCGGTGCCAGAGGCAGCGACCAAAATCCGTTGGCCATATCTATAACCGAGAAATATTTATGTTCCGGTTTGAGGGCATTAAAAATGGTGGAGGAATCTGCGACCAAAGGAGCTTTTTGATCAATACACTGGTTAGCTTTCCTATAATCGACAGTCAAACGCCAAGTCTCATTAGATTTCTGTACCGGCCACACGGGGCTATTGGAGGAGCTATGCGTTTTAATAAGCACCCCTTGTTTCTCCAATTGCTGAATAACCGGTAAGATTCCCGCGATGGCAGTTGGACTGATGGGATACTGTTTAGTGCATGGAGGCTTGGTCCCGGTAAATAACGCAGGCTCCATCTGGAGTAGGCCACAATCGTTCTTCTCTTTAGCCCATATCGGGTGTTCCTTCTTTCTTCAAAGTTCTAATTGACCATGTCACCCGACCATCCTCAAAATGCAACGATGAATCTACTTGGATTAGAACGTCCATTCCCAAAAGGGGTTGATCTACTTTGCCTATCCAGACCGGTGTGGTTAGTTCATGTGGACCCAGCCCTATAAGTACCTGTGTTGTCCTTGTAATTTCCATTTTATGGCCCCCAACTCCTTAGGCTGTACGTGCCCTACCATCCAACGGCAAAAAGTCTCCATATTGTAGGGGTAAGCATGTTAATTCCGACTCTGTGTCTAAAAGACAGTCCACATCCTTATCGCCCACCCTCACAGTTATATATATCTCATCTCCCCTCTGTTGTATTAGTGCGAGGAGGGGGGCCAGGGTGGGCTCTAATCGTTGTTTTGCTATCCCAAGTAACTCCTTCTGTTGTTGTATTGTCAGTCACTTAAATGCTTCTATGAGGTCGGTATCTTGTGACAAGCCTAGTTTGTTGGCTGAATTGTATCCCTGGCTGCGTCCTCTTCCCCGGCCGCAACCTTGCTGTTTTGCCCTACACGTCTTGGCCCAGTGACCTTCTTTCCCACAATAATGACATTTTCCGGGTAATTTTCCGAATAACTGTTTATCGGAATCCTGGGATTTCCATCCCATAGCCTGTACAGCTCGGACTTTAGCTCCCATATCCCGATCTAATTGGTTACATCGATCCACCAATGCTGCAAAGGTAGTTCCTCTACCTTCCCAGTCCGGTAACACTACCTTAAGCATTTTGGACGGTTCTGGCTTTAGATCTGCCACGAAAGTTGCTTTCAGGGGTCCAAACACTTGTTCATCCATTTCCTCATCTGTATTATTCATACCGGAATGTTCTAGCCACGTGCATCTAAACTGCTCGTCATACTCCAGGACCTCCTCTGTTCCTTTCTGTTGGCAGGCTGCAATTTTTCTCCAGTCTGTCTTAGCTAGACTGAAGGCTTGCAGCCAGTGTTTAATCGCCTCCCATCTTGCGTTTAATTCTTGCTCATCCTGCCCCAAAGCTTTTCCTACCTTGTCGTGCAATTTTCTTCCCTGTGTTTTTGGCACCATTATGGTCAAAATTTGCACTCCGTCCCAGGGATGAAGTTGATATATATTTCTTAAGCAGACCAATTGGTCCCATGTTTTCACTGCCCCGTTCTTTGGATTGGGCAACTCCTTGGACCATTTATCAATTTTCTCTGGGTCTGCCGGAGCATGAACTAAATATTCTGCATACACCCTTTTCTTCGTTTTTTTGGTTCCGCTCTCATCCGCAGTCTCTTCTGATTTGACGACAACTCGTCTTTTTTTAAACGGGGCAAAGCGCACCCCTAATTCTTCATCCTCCGACCCTGTATCGTCAGGATTCAGAATCCGTATCTATTCCTTGGTCGTGTCTTCGGGTTTGCGCTTTTAATTTATCCAAACATGGGTACCCTGGGAATTGACCAATACATTTTCCTTTTCCTATTACTGTCTCTTGACTAATGATTTTTTTCATTCTTTAATTTCACCTTTAAGATCTTTAACTTCCGCTTCCGATTTTTCAAGTTCAAGTCTTGTCTGTCACAGCTGTGCACAAACAGCTTGCAATTGGTCCTTTGTACTGGTCAGTTCTCGATCATGTTGGGAACGCATGATAATTTCATTCCGCTTTCGGATCTGTCCCATAACGGCTAGGGACCATCTAGTTCGCTCTTTATTTTTCATACCTGTCGTTTTTCCCCAGACCCTTTTGATCTCGTCCAAGGACCATTGTCCTTTGGAGGTACCGTATTTTTGTTCGATCTTAATACAGGTTTTAGATAAGTTGAATTGTTGCTCTATGTATTCTTTCAACTGTTGGAGGATTTCATCTATCGAAACCTCAGGTGGTGCCCGCCCGCCTTTAACAGTTGTAGGCAATTCTTTGCTCTTATCTCCTGCTGCCATAATACTGATTTCTTTACTGGGGTCTCGAGTCGTAGGCTTTCCAGCCGATCAGTAGGTCGGTGATTAATTAACTAACACACCGCTGAATTTAGACATCTATGGGATCTCGAGCCGACTACCAACCGGAGGGTTCGTAAACCGGAGGCTTTCGGAATTGCGTAGAAGGAGAGGCGAATTTAAACTTTTGACCGAGGACTTTTATAAAGAGGAGTCCTTGCCTCAGTATGAAGGTCCGATGTCCAAAATTCAGTTTCTTCCCCCAGCGATCGTGTTCGTGACACCAAAATTGTTAGATCTCTTAATTTCCAATGAAATACGAACTTGTAGTTTTAATGTAATTTTATTCTGGCAGCAGCAACAAGCTCTTGGCTTTAAACCAGGCCTTTGTCCTTCTGAGACCACATGGCCAAAATGGCTGCACTTATACCTGGTTCAATTTACAGAAAAGAACTCGCCTTCTTTGACCTTATTGGCTCAATTGATAGTCTGTTAACCTTTAATTGGCTCGTTACCCAAAGGTCCTAAAATGTCAAGTTAATTGATGACTTAATGCAATGTGGTCTGTGTTTTTTCAAAACTGCAGCCGGGCTGCAGAGCTTGAATTCTCTATCAATGCCTCAGTCAGAATGTTGTGCATTTAAGCCCCACTCCAGGATTTGAGCACATAATGTAGGCAGACACTTCACTACTGTATTGAAGGAGTGCTGCTTTGTTGAAAGTGCCACCTTTTGGATAAGATGTTAAATTGAGGCTCCATCTGCTTGTTCAGGAGGATGGGGAAAAAAAATCCCATGGTACTATTTGAAAAAGCGAAGGGAGTTTTCCTTGTGTCTTGGTTAACATTTATCCCTCAACTAACACCATCCAAAAAAACTGGTTATTTATCTCACTTGCTACATGTGAATTTGTTGCTATACATTTGCCAGCATAAGATACACTACATAGGCTGTGAAAGGTGCTATATAAATGCAAATGTGTTATTTTCATTTGGTAAGTACAGATAGTATAATTTGAAAGTTGTAATTGTAGCTTACCCAACTAATTTATTTTCCTTTTGTTTTCTTTTCAGGATAAAGATGCAAAAATTTCATTCCTGCAGAAGGCTATTGATGTAGTAATGATGGTGTCTGGTGATCCTTTGTCTGTGAAACCTGCACGTGTAGTGGCGGGTCACGAACCAGAGAAAACTAATGAGCTCCTGCAAACTATTGCAAAATGTTGTCTTAACAAGGTAATTGTTTTGGGGTAAACAACCCTGGGTTTGTGTGAGAACCAAAAGGGGTATCAAGCACCCATTTGTTTAGATACTCATCAAGGGGAGAGATGTCAGAGGGGGAAAGAAAGTTAGCATTTCTCTACATTGTTTGTAACCAGCAGCCTTGGAGAAATTATGATATATATTAGACAGAGTTCTGCTTTCTCTTCACTACTCTAATTTATCCGAACCACAGTCTTGCTGCCATCCTGCACCACTGACACTTCAATTGCTCACTCTAGCTATCTGTGTTTTCTCCAAGACTACCAATTAATGTTGAATTGAGAGATATTTTGGAGAACCACTTCAACAGCAAGATGTGTATAAAATGTCCAACTGCCGGAATACACTTATGTGCATTAGTTCTTTAGGTACTTACACACTCCACTATGTCTTATGTAAATTTTTCATGATTCTTATCATTCTATAATACAACACCAAAGTAAAGGTAATCAACACTGAACAGTGGGTAATAGGGAGAAACTGGAGTAATAGAAGAGCACTGGAGCTCAATGGTCTAGATGTTGCTGTCAAAATAACATTCATTTCACAACCACTTCATTCTATCAATATACATACATATATGTGTGTATATATATTTTAACTACGCCATCTGGAGAGTTAAATAGAATTAGAGGGCCAGAATTTGCTGTCAAAATAATGGTGAGGCTAATTGAGCTCGCTGTTATTTCTGTGCAAATGGTGCAGCAACTTCAGATGAAGGGCAGTTGCGCATTTAAACTCAAATATCCAAAAGTTGCTGTCTGAGATGCGTCGCTCCACGATTAGCTTCGCGAAAATGGCATGTCGCTGTCTGCCTCACCATTGAAATACATTGAATGGCATGAAGTTGCTGTATTTGTGTGGTAGATATGAACTAAACTCGCCTCAAAGTAAAGGGCTCAATTTTCTCCAGTGATTTGTGCTGTTTTTTTTGAGCAGGCTGCTCTTTTGGCTGCTAAGGTGAAAAAAAACCACAGTTTCCCCAGTCAATTTGCACCAGTGTAACTCAGTTAGTTACGATTTCGAGAGAGAGAGAGAGAGAGAAAAGCTGGCTGTAAGCTTCACTTTGCAGCCTCAGCTCGCATTGTGTCCCTGGTTACCCATATCAAACCTAAAGGTAGGGTTAGGCCACACCAAAATGAAGAAATCCAACGGAGAAACTTAGAACATTTTTTTTTTGGCGTACTTGGGGCCCCAAAAAATCGGGCGTAATTCTTCAAGTACACCAAAAAAATGCTTTGGGGAAAATTTGAGTCCTAAGTCTTGTCCATTCCAGTCTAAGAACCTTTATAACGATGTGATAAATATTCATTTCTGCCAATCAACCTCTCTGGCACTGAAAATTAACTATTACAAGTGTGGAGTCTCAATTCCTTCAGGTTGTTGTTGGAGATTTAAAAAATGTAAGAAAAGTTTTACTTTCCCTTTTTCTGTCGCTTTTCTATCTCTCTTAATCCAATCTTTCTTGCCCCGTCTATTTCTCTTTCTGTATTTGACTTGACATTGAATTCACCCACTCTAATTTGCACTTCATTCTTGGTTCTTGCACTGTTAATTTCTCAATTCTTCAATCTGATTGGTGAAGGAGATATGCAGCTGCTTTTCCTGTTCACTCAGGCTCTGTTTCCCTGTGCCGTTATCAGCTTGCATTTCCAGCAACTTGTCATGCAAAAAATGTAAAAACCTAAATGTGCAAGGGCAAGTCTAACTGACGACAGATGCTGTTAGATGCCCTCCTACAGCAAATCCTGGGTCTTTATATACGCTAAAAATATTGAATTCCCTCCACCAAGTTTTTAACAACCAGACAGACCACTGAAAAGGGGCAGATATACCAATCAATGCTAAGTCAAGTTAGTTGCAGCTCCTTAAAACTGTTTTTAAAAAAAAAAAAATTGACATATCAGAGTTGCTCTACAGTTTTAAGTGCTGGTCATAAATGAGCAATTACATTTTGGGAATTGGAGGGGGGTGGAGGGAGCGGAGCGGAGCTGCAGAAACATTTGGAATTGGTAGCACAATTGCATTGATCTTTTTTATTTTAAAATAAGACCGGCAAACCAAAAATCTTTACACGTCCTTTTCAACCATACTTCTTTTTTTGAAGGATTTAAATAATACCATTTCCAGTTAGAAACTTTCTCCTGAAGATGGAATCTAGAAGTGCTTCAAAAACAATTAAATAGTCAGGGATTCAGCTAGAGAGGTACATGCAGAGAAAATGTAGTTGGCTGAGTGAAGCCAGTTGCTTTTTAAAAAAAAAAAATTCCAGCAAGGGACCCCTGACTTTCTCACTGTCCTTTTGAGGGCACAGATTTTAATATAACAGAGTTCCTATCGTTATAGGTAGCTGTGGGGGGTGCTCAGAGAAGGAGACTCTGTTGTGGGATTAGCAGAATGAGATGTTTTATGTTGAGGGGGAAAGAAGAGAAGCAGATAATGGGGATGGGGTAGGGAGAAGAAAATAAATTAAGACTGTATAGTCGGGGGGTGAAGGAGAGAGATTCTGAAGCCAATTGTAGTAACCTCACTGCTGCATACTTGGTTCTAATCTGTTTGGATAATCAATATATTTTGCTTGCAGAACAATTGTCTTTTCCATTAGAGGAAATGTTTGTTCAAGATCTTTTTTAACTGGAGGAGGAGGAGAATATTTCCTTGCTAATACCTTCGAAGGAACTCCGATGTTTCACAAATAATCTCAGATTTCAGAGTTTATGATCAGTGATGTTCCTGACTATATTGTACACGTCTGATTCCTAATTCATGAGTGTGCTCATTTCCCTGACGTTTTGTCCATACTGTTTATGGTTTGGTGTCATTGAGGTTGGCGAATTTTTAGTCCTAGTCAGGATAATGGGTATGTACTCCAACTGGCAAGATGTGAGTTGTGTCCCCTAAGGATCTGTACTGGTACCTCAACTTTTCACTATAGTTATCAATTACTTGGATGTAGGAATAGAGAGCCTTGTATCCACGTTTGCTGATGACACTAAGTTAGGAGCACAGAGAGTAGTGTAGATGAGAGCACAAAGTTGCAAATGGACATAAATAGATTAACTGACTGGGCAAAACTGTGGTAGATAGAGTTCAATGTGGGGAAGTGTGAGGTCATCCACTTTGGACCTAAGAAAGATAGATCAGAGTATTTTCTAAATGGCAAGAAGCTAGGAACTGTGGAGGAGCAGAGAGATTTAGGGGTCCATGTATAGAAATGACTAAAAACTAGTGGATAGGTACAAAAAATAATTAAAAAGGCTAATGGAATGTTGGCTTTTATCTCGAGGGCTGGAATACTAAGGGGTGGAAATTATATTGCAGTTGTACGAAGCTCTGGTTAGACTGCATTTAGAGTAACGTGTTCTGTTCTGGGCACAGCACCTCAGGAGGATATATTGGCCTTGGAAGGGGTGCAGCTCAGATTCACCAGAATGATACTGGTGCTAAAGGGTTAAATTATGAGGACAGGTTGCATAGTCGAGAATACCTTGTATTCCCTTGAGCATAGAAGATTAAGGGGTGATCTAATTGAGGTGTTTAAGATAATTAAAGGATATGATTGGGTAGATAGAGAGAAACAATTTCCTCTGGTGGGGAGTCAAGAACAAGTGGATATAATCTTAAAATTAGAACTAGGTAATTCAGGGATGATGCCAGGAAGCACTTCTTCACACAAAGGGTAGTGGAAATCTGGAATTCTCCCTTAAAAGGCTATGGATGCTGGGTCAGTTGAAAATTTCAGGACTGAGATCGATAGATTTTGTTAGGTAAGGGTATTAATGGATATGGAACCAAGATAGGTAAAGAGAGTTAAGATGCCTATCGGGCATGATCTAATTGAATTGCAGAACAGGCTCTTGGGGCTGAATGGCCTACTCCTGTTCTGTCTCTTCCAGAAGCATCTTCAGTTAAATCTCCTCAGTCTGTGGTCTCCCAAGAACATCTCCCTACCCTTTTACAGTTGGTGAAAGTAGACAGTAAGTCCTCCCGTTTTGGCGGGGATGCTATTTACAACAGGTGTCCAAATACAGCAACCATTGTCTTTTGTTGCTTAGTTTTGATGCTTCTCTCATTTGGTGATTGAGAAAGGTAACCAGGGATGTGTAGTTTTGAATCAACTATTTAACCCCTTAAAATCCAACATGGAAACAGGCGGTTTAGCCCAAACATTTGGTTTAGGTTTATCCTCTTCATGTTGGTGAACTCCCGAAGACATTACTGCGAAGCTCACGCATCCCTTATGAAGAGGGAAAATCAGAATGGGAAGTGTGGAGAAAATAATGAAAAAAAAATGTATATATGTTACAAGGGAAAAATCCAACTTGTAGGATTTCTTATACTGAGAAATAAAATTACACAATTGCTAGGTCAGATTGACATCAACTTATTTTATTCCGTCGTTAAGACACCCAGATTGTGTCTCATTCAGCACTCTGGTCTGTGGTAGGAGATTTTCTCGAATGTAATCATCTACGTAACCAAGGTAATGCTGCAAACAGAGGTATGTTGATTACCCAATTGAAAGCTATGATTAACTAGAATGAAGTGTGATTACCTCCTTTAGCTATTAATAGAAATAGTATTAAGCAATACCCCATTAGTTTGTTACAGTATCTTCATTTTTCAAGTGGCAGGAATAGTCCACCCGTTGTTTTGATTGACATGTGTTGTATTTAAGTGGAGAAAGGCGTTCTTTTTTTAAGTGGGGAGTATGAGCTTCACTAGTCCACAATGGTGAAGAATGTAAATCATAGGTTAATACCATGTGAACTTAGAGAAAGTGTATTCTATTGACTGGACACGAGGGGGAATATCTGTGCAGTAATTCTCAAACATCCCATTGGTACTTATAGTTTAGAACGCCTGGCGGGAGGTTCTATAGAAGGTATCTCAAGGCGATAGTATTGGACTGTTCCACTAATAGGTTTTCAGTCACCCTGTACTGTTGGCCTTTTTCAAAGATTAAAAATGCGATTGACATTTAGGGTCCAACATTGGCCAACCCCTTTTTTCGGCGCATTGACCTGAAGCGCGCCGACTGCGCATTGGAAAGAGTGCCAGAAAAGAGTGCTCTTCGGAGTCGAGGAGGAGGAGGAGGAGGAGGAGATGTCGGAGGAGATGTCGAAGGAGTCGATGCACGGCATGGCCAGTGCTGGGCCCTTAGAGTGGTGCTCGGCATCCTCCACCTACTTGCAGGTCCTCTGGCCCTCGGCGCAGCCAGCACGAGCTGTGGGGGGGGGGGGGGGGGGGGGGAGGAGCAGCCAGGTCCCTGCGCTGAAAACAGTGCCTGGACCTCTGCACATGCGCGCTACAGTGGGCACGCAAGTGCAGTAGCTCCAGGCGCCGAACTGTGTGGGAGGGGCCCAAAGCACGCATGCCCCTCACTGGGGCTGCATGAATAAGGCTCCTCCCACGGCCAGCTCCTGCTTCCCCCCCCCCCCCCCGCCCCCGACCGGACCCGACACCCGCTCCCCCCTGCCTCCGGACCAGACCCGACACCCGCTCCCCCACCCCCCTGCCGACCCGACACCCGCTCTCTCTCTCTCTCTCTCTCTCTCTCTCTCTCTCTCTCTCTCTCTCTCTCTCTCTCTCTCTCTCTCCCCCTCCCTCCCGCTCAGCGGCACGAACGGCTGCAGAATTCTCCCTGGCTGAAGCACTTTCACACAGGTAGGAAGATGGTTTATTTAATCTTTTCTTGGCTTATAAATGTTTATTCAGGTTGGATTTATTTGTAGAAGTATAAATAAGGATTTATTGTCAAATTTAATGAGTTCCCTTCCCCCCTTCCCCCCCTCCCCCCTCCACCTCGTTCTGGGCGCCTAATTTGTAACCTGCGCCTGATTTTTTTAATGTGTAGAACAGGTTTTTTCAGTTCTACAAAAATCTTCACTGGCTCCATTCTACTTTAGTTTGGAGTACATTTTCACTGTGGAAACTTTCAAATCAGGCGTCAGTGGCCGGACACGCCCCCTTTTGAAGAAAAAATTCTGTTCCAAAGTAGAACTGTTCTACCTGACTAGAACTGCAGAAAATAAAATGTGGAGAATTGCGATTTCTAAGATAGTCCGTTCTCCACCAGTTGCTCCTAAAAAATCAGGCGCAAATCATGTGGAAACTTGGGCCCATTATTTCAGCACTTCTGCATCTCCATATTTGAATATAGGATTATCAGTGACTTTGCCTTAGCTGGCTCGCATTGTTGAGCTTTTCTGGATCCAGACTTTGGGGTCAAAAAATTCTAAACAGATTTCTTGAGAGATTTTGCAATTATAGTTGACAGAAGAGTATCCAGTCCTTATTCTTGTTTTAAGATGTCGATTGGCATATTCTGAATTTGATGGTAGTAGTCATTGTGGTAGTAAACCTGAGACTTTGAGGTTGCTACAATTTGGCCCCTCTCAATGATTTTTCAATGAATTACTTGTGTCGCATTTGATCAGACTGCTTGAAATTGTGGTGATGACTTTGAAACAGGACTATTCCAGGATGCCAGTTATATTCCACACAATCCAATCCTCTGTGACCTTGCTTGTGTAACTTCCTTAGCAGGGTGGGAGAACAAGCTTGCAAAACTGGTTGAACACACAACATTCTTACTGAAACATAAACAGGGTATAACCAAGAGTTGTGTTTCCTCCCTACACTTGGGAAGTTTTTTGTATTTAGACCACAGTGGATCAGTGAGCATTTCAGTTTTGTGTAGAGAAGTGAAGTTAAGAGCAGTATTAGTCCATTTTGTTTCTTGCTCTCCAGCTTTGCAGCGATGATTCTGTGAGGAGGGTTCTTGCTGGTGAAAAGACAGATCTGAAAGCAAAAGCATCGTCCAGTTCCAAATCTCAGGGCAAGGAAAACAGAGAAAAAAAAGATGATGAGCGCAAGAAGCAGAAGGACAAAGAACAGGAGGTAACCCCTGGCTTTAATACGTCATTCAGGAAATGTACAATGTACTGAACTTTAACACACATTTTTGAAGTGGTTAGGATATGCCCCAAATTATTAACCAAAAGGAAGCAATCCTGAAGTCCCATTGTGTCCACAAATTATTGATTTTTAAAGGCAAAGATTAAAATGAGTCAAGGGTGTTTTGTGAATGATGGTAATTGGCATTGGACATTATTGTATATAATAAATCATTAAAGGGGCTTTCCACTGTCCGCTAGTGAAATCATAAACCATGTGAAAAGAACATGTTTATGACTTCACTTAATAGTGTCTCTTCTTTTACCTACCTAAGTAACTACACTTTGTAAAGAAACTTGTTGGCTATGAAACGCCTTGTGACGTCCTGAGGACATTATACAGCATTTGAAAGACTATAAGTTCATTTTTTTCTTTTACGTAGTTAGAGTTAACAATTTAACCTCCTGTTCAATTTATGAAACTTTGTTAATATTTGCATATTCAGCCTATTTTGAATCAAAAGTGAAATTGATTTTGCATAATTTGAATTCCGTAGTCCATAACAATGCAACTGTTTCCATACTTTTGTATATAGGTGTGTTTGTGTATGTATTTCGTATCACTGTTTTTCTTTGTTTTTCTTTGCTTTTACTGCTTGATGCTTAAATTTCTTTACTTCCTATGTTTGCTTTTGCTCACCTTCCATCTCTTAGTGGCTTTATGCACGTAGTAAATTTCATTTATTTCATTTCGCACTGTAGATTTGCTGCCTACCAAATTGCTGTGTCTGTTCTTTTTGCTAAACTCATCATGTGCTGTATCAACATGCGCATTCTCAATGCTGCTTACCAGATTAAAGATTTTATTATGACGTTTTTGAAGATTTTGACTACAATGTGCAAAGACCAGCATAAATAACTGATGGGAGTTCTTCCCCAAGTCCATTAGGAATCTTGTAAAATAAGGGAATTCCCACATTGATGAGAGCATGTGTAAACTAGGATTTATAGAATAGTAAAAACTACAGCAGAGAAGGAGGCCATTTGGGCCACCATGCCCATGCCGGCCCAAGCTCGTCTATTGAAGCAATCTGCTGTAACCCCATTTCCGTGCCCATTCCCTGATTCCGTTTAAATTCTTTTTCAAATATCTATCTGTAGTGTCCCTGCACCTTACTACAAACTCACACGAGGCATAGATATATCAGACACGGTCACTCTGTGACCTTCACCTTTATTGCCAGGACCAAGGAGTGCTGACCCCGAGTGGGACCTCCCCTTTTATACCTGGAAACCCAGGTGAGGAGTGTTTCCCGCAAATTCACCCCCTGTGGTCAGGGTGTGCATTTCTAGGGTACAGGTACCGTGTACATGATTTACAGTTACGTGACTGTCATTGCAAGATGGTTAAATACATGACATCATCTCCCCCCTTAAGTCTTTTTGTTTCAGAGGTTAAGTCTGTCAGGTGGTCGACGCTGTCTCGTGGAGCGCCGCAGTTGTGGCTCTAGTGGCTGAGCCTCAGCACGTGTCTCTGTCACTTGAGGTGGCTCCGGGCTGGCCGCAGGGACCGTGCATGCTGAGGGCTGTCTTTGTTGCTCGTCCGCTGGCAGTGGTGTGGGTGCCATCTCATGCTCTTCTTCAGGTTCCTCCGTGTCTATGCTGAACCTTTACTTGGTCTAAGTGTTTGCGGCATATCTGCCCATTGTTTAGTCCGACCACCATGACTCTATTTCCTTCTTTGCCAATTACAGTGCCCGCAAGCCACTTGGGTCCCAAAGCATGGTTAAGAACAAATACCGGGTCATCTATTTCTATACACCTCCCCCTTGAGTTTCGATCATGGAGCTCGGTTTGGGACTGGCGCTTGCCCTCAACAATGTCTGCCAGGGCTGGGTGAATGAGGGACAGCTGCGTCTTGAGCGAGCGTTTCATGAGGAGTTCCGCTGGCGGGACTCCCGTGAGCGAGTGCGGGCGGGACTTGTAGGCCAGCAGGAGGCGCAATAGCCGGTACTGAAGGGAGGGTCCTTGGATGCATAGCATGACCTGTTTTATGACTTGGACCGCCCGTTCTGCCTGGCCATTGGAAGCCGGCTTGAACGGCGCTGTCCGGATGTGCTTGATACCATTGCCCGACATGAACTCCTGGAATTCATGGCTGGTGAAACACGGGCCATTGTCGCTAACCAGGATGTCCGGCAAGCCGTGGGTCGTGAAAACCGTACGCAGACTCTCCACGGTGATGGATGCCATGCACGAGTTCAATATGATTCACTCGATCCACTTCGAGTATGCATCGACAACGATCAGGAACATTTTCCCCATGAACGGGCCCGCATTGTCTACGTGAATACGTGACCATGGTCTGGTGGGCCAGGGCCATGTGCTGAGTGGGGCCTCCCTGGGGGCATTACCCAACTGGGCACATGTCGTGCACCTGCGAACCCAGTGTTCCAGGTCTGAGTCAATCCCCGGCCACCATACATGTGACCGGGCAATGGCCTTCATTAACACGATGCCAGGGTGCTCGCTGTGGAGTTCCCTGATGAATGCTTCCCTTCCTTTCTGGGGCATGACTACCCGGCTGCCCCATAGCAGGCAGTCGGCTTGGATGGCGAGCTCATCCATCCGTCTCTGAAACGGTCTGACTTCCTCTGGGCACGCCCTGCGTGCGGGTGCCCAATCCCCAGTCAGGACACATTTCTTTATCATGGATAGGAGGGGGGTCCCCGTTGGTCCAGAGTTTGATCTGGCGGGCTGTGATGGGGGAGCCCGCAGTGTCAAAAGCCTCAACGGCCATAACCATCTCTGCGTTCTGCTCCGACGCCCCCTCGGTGGTGGCCAGTGGGAGCCTGCTGAGCATGTCGGCGCAATTTTCGGTGCCTGGCCAGTGCTGTATGGTGTAGCCATATGCAGCCAGCGTGAGGGCCCAGTGCTGTATGCGAGCTGACGCATTGGCGTTGACAGCCTTGCTGTCGGACAACAAGGATGTTAACGGCTTGTGGTCCATCTCTAGCTCGAACTGTCTACCAAAAATGTACTGGTGCATCTTTTTCACACCGTAAACACATGCGAGTGCTTCCTTCTCGACCATGCCGTATCCACGCTCTGCCTGGGAGAGCAACCTGGAGACATAAGCCACCGGTTGGAGCCGGCTGTCATTGTTAACCTGCTGCAACACACACCCAACCCCGTAGGATGACGCATCGCATGTTAAGACCAGTTTTTTTTTTTACAGGGGTCATACAAAGTCACCAGTTTGTTGGAACACAGCAGGTTCCTCGCCTTATTGAAAGCCCGTTCTTGACAGTCCCCCCCCAAAACCATTCACAACCTTTATGCAGGAGCATGTGTAACAGTTCCAACAATGTGCTTAAGTTCGGCAGAAAGTTCCCAAAATAGTTCAAAAGTCCCAGGAATGATCGCGACTCTGGCGTGTTGCTGGGCCTGGGCGCCCGGTGGATCGCCTCCGTTTTTGATTCAGTGGGCCGGATCCCATCTGCGGCAACCCTCCTGCCCAAAAACTCGACCTCTGGGGCCAGAAACACACACTTGGCCTTTTTCAGCCACAAGCCTACCTGATCCAATCGGCGTAGCACCTCCTCCAGGTTGTGGAGGTGTTCTTCGGTGTCTCGACCCGTTATGAGAATGTCGTCTTGGAATACGATCGTTCCAGGAATGGATTTGAGCAAGCTTTCCATGTTTCTCTGAAAGATGGCTGCTGCCGAATGAATGCCAAATGGACACCTGTTGCAGACAAATAATTCCTTGTGCGTCGTGATGGTGGTCAGAAGCTTGGATTCTTCAGCCAGTTCCTGAGTCATGTAGGCTGAAGTGAGGTCCAACTTCGGGAACAACTTGCCACCTGCCAGCGTGGCAAAAAGGTCCTCCGCTCTTGGAAGTGGGTATTGGTCTTGCAGTGATACTCGGTTGATGGTGGCTTTGTAGTCACCACAAATCCTAACCAAGCCATTTGCTTTGAGGACGGGAACAATGGGACTTGCCCAGTCACTGAATTCAACGTCCGAAATTATGCCCTCTCTGAGCAGCCTGTCCAGTTCACATTCAGTTTTCTCACTCATCACGTATGGCACTGCTCTGGCTTTGTGGTGCACTAGTCTGGCATCTGGAGTGATGCGTATCACTACTTTAGTTCCCTTGAACGTACCGACACGAGGTTGAAACAGTGACCCGAATTTTTGCAGGACCTGTGAGCATGAACTTCGCTCCACGGATGAAATGGCGTGCACATCTCCCCCCCGCCCCCCATTTCCAATTCATCTCAGCTAGCCAACTCCTCCCCAAAAGCGCGGGGCCATTTCCCGGAATGATCCAGAGTGGCAGCCGGTTCTGCAATCCATTAAGTGTTACCACCAAGTTTGCACTGCCCAGCACTGGAATGATCTCTTTGGTGTTCGTCCGTAGCTGCGTCTCAATTCGTCCCAGTTTGGGCCTGCTAGCTCTGTGTGGCCATAGTCTCTCAAATTGTTGGGCGCTCATGAGTGACCGGCTAGCTCCCGTATCCAGCTCTATGTGCACTGGGATGCCATTCAGTAAGACTTTCATCATCATGGGTGGCGTTTTAGTGTATGAGCTGTGGACGTCAGCCACATGAACCCGCTGAACTTCAGCATCTATGGCTTTACCCCAGACCTCATCCTGCATTGCAGACCCCTCGTCTGGTTCCTCTGTCTCACAGATTAGCCTCGATACTGCCTTTTTGCACATCCTGGCCAAGTGTCCACTGACATTGCAAATCCAACAGGTATATTGCTGGAACCCGAAGCTTTTCGCAGTGTGTCCACCCCCGCACCTCCAGCATGAGCTGAGATTGAGATTGCTGTTAACAAAAGGACTATTACTAGGCATTCCTCTCTGATTGCCCATTTGGCTGTTTCTAAGCACTCTTTTGGTGGGTGTTAATGGTCCCATCGCTGGACGCATTGTTCCTCGAGATGGCGTGAATTGCCTATCCCCTTTCCATTGTCCTTGTTGCGGGCCCACCCTAGAGCCTGTTGTTGCCTAGGCGGTTTCGAAATGCCCTTGCCTGCCTGCAGGGTCCCGAGCTGCGTTCACCATGTTAACTCCCTGTTCCGTCGCCACGTTTGGACCAGGGCTGCATGCGTAAATTAGCTTGGTCTCCTCTTCCCCTGCCATAAAGGTCTGAGCTATCAACGCTGCCTCTTCTAAAGTCAAGTCCTTAGTCTTTATGAGCTTCCTGAAAATGCCGGCATGATTAATGCCCTCGATGGACAAAGTCCCTTAACATCTCCCCCCTGCAGATATCGGAGAACTTGCAGAGACTGGCCAAGCGCCGCAGGTCCGCCATGAAGTCCGAGACGTTTTGTCCCTCCCGACGCCGGTGAGAGTAGAACCGGTGCCGGGCCATGTGTACGCTACTCGCCGGCTTGAGATGCACACTGATCAGCTGGCTGAGCTCTTCAAAAGACTTGTCCGCTGGCTTTTGGGGTGCGAACAGGTCTTTCATCAGCGCATACGTATGTGGTCCACAGCTGGTCAGTAGATGCGCCCTCCGCTTGTCAGCCGCTGTCTCTTCCAGCCAGTCCTTTGTGACAAAGTTCTGCTGGAGTCTTTCCACAAAGTCATCCCAGTCCTCACCCACACAGCAACGTTCCCCTGTGCCACCGGTGGCCATTCTCTTGGTTCGGTGATTCCCGTTTCTCGGCGCCAAATATAGTGTCCCTGCACCTTACTACAAACTCTCACGATCCATAGATATATCAGACATGGTCACTCTGTGACCTTCACCTTTATTGCCAGGACCAAGGAGTGCTGACCCTGGGTGGGACCTCCCCTTTTATACCTGGAAACCCAGGTGAGGAGTGTCTCCCGCAAGTTCACCCCCTGTGGTCAGGGTGTGCATTTCTAGGATGCAGGTACCTTGTACATGAGTTACAGTTACGTGACTATGTCATTGCAAGATGGTTAAATACATGACACTATCCAGTTTAATTTCCAATTTAAACATCTCTGTCTCAAAAGCCATAACCCTCTTAAGGTCAAAAAAAAATCTTATAACATCCTCTTTCATTCTTCTGATGATAATTCTTCACTATGCCCCAAATTTTTCATCGTTTAAAAAATCCCTATTGGATTCCCAGCTTGATCTTCTCTGTTTCAGTGAATAATATCTCAATTTATCAAGCCTTTCTTCATAATTATAAGCTCTCATTCCTGGTTTTATTCCAGTGAATCTCCACTGCACACTTTCCATGGCTTTAATAACCTACCCATAATGGGGTGCCCAGGACTGCTTGGAGAGCTCTTAACTGAAGCCTAACCAATGTCTTGAACAGATTTATTATCACTTCCTCAAACACAGAGGGCTAAAAATTGGATAACCCCTGAAATCTGCCATAGGGATCGCACCCCTGTTCAAAGTAATGCAGGTAGCACACAAACATTGTTCTGCCTACTAATTGTAATGAATGGTGGCTTGTAGCCCAGCATTAAACTTGTTGCTGAGTGGTTGCACACTTAACAGGAGGCCCAAGTTTGTGCGAGGCTAGCACTTATTAAAGCTAGCCTGCAGTTCTTAAAGCCAGCCTGCACTTCTTAAAGGGGAAGTGCATTCTGGCTGTAACAGATACTGGAAGTCATTGTAGAGGAGCTTGTGACCTGCAGAAAGAATGAAAATGTCACAATAATAGAGAGAGAGGGCTCCCAGATTTTTGGATGCAGCACTTGAGGCCCCGGTGCAGGAGGTGGACAGGAGGAGAGATGTCCTGAATCCACAGAATTCCTCCAAACAGACACTGAGAAGGGAATGGGAGCAGATAGCCATCACTGTCAATGCAAGCAGTGCAGCCCTGAGGAGCTGGATGCTGTGCACAAAGAAGTTTGATGACTTCACATGAGTGATCAAGGTCAGTGAATTCATCTTCAAGTACCATATCCCAAAAACTGCACCGCTAGCCTCACACACTGCTCAGTTCACCACACCCTCATTACTCACCTGCCAACAAACTCTTATCAATCACGGCATAACTCGCATTCATATGCTCCATCTCACCCTCACACACTTACCATTGCTGCAAGCCTCACACTCACAGCTCGCAGCTTGCACATACTGCCAACTATTCAACCGTGACCGCTACATCAGCCAAACATAGTGAACCATAGTGACTGACACACTTCCAGGACTCTCTTGCAGGACAAGGTGGCACACAATCATGGGCAGCTTCAGTTAACTGGAGGGGGACAAGCACACCTCCATATTCTGACCCCGCTCAAGGACACGGTGTTCGCCATAGTTGGAGTGGCTGTGACAGGCTGTTGCCAGCGGTGACGCTGAAACCATTAAACATGATGTGCTCATATCTAATCCTCCTTTTCACATACCACTTCCCCTTCATCCCACAATCTCTTCTGACTTATCAAGCTGCAGATGTAAGCATACACCTTGTTTCCCTGCCCCACCCCTGCCACAACCACCACAACCCTACCCTGTGCCTTTCTTATTTTAGAGACCCAAGAAATCCAACCTGGTCAGGCATTGGTGCAACAAGAAGAAGAAGAAGAAGAAGAAGAAGAAGAGGAGCGTGATGAAGAAGAAACTCGATCTTACACTTGCAGAAACCAGCTTAAATACAAGTACTACACAGACTATAGAGGGTAGCTTAGAGGTGGTGATCTGCATGTGGTGAGCCACTGGGCATGAGTGGGCTCCAGCCAGGGCAGGGGGAAAGGGTAAAGCAGGTGCTAGCTCCCTGGAGGTGAGGTCGCACACGACTTTTGCTGTACAGGACTCATGAGGATTTTGATGGGACGGCATCCGAAAGAAGGCTATGGGTATGCACAACAAAGTATATTGGCAGGCCTGTCAGAAAGCCTGAATGCAATATCAAGGGAGGGGTCCAGCTCCAGGACTTTGCTCAGAGCTTGGAGCCCATCCTTTCCAGCATGGAAAGAGATGGCTGCTAGGTGACATAGGGATGCCCCTTTCAAACCTGGCTGATAACACCTCCGCGGAACCCTACTGACGAGCACCATATGGCAACCAGATGTGTCATCGAGCAAATCATTCATCTGCTCAAGTTGCGCTTAAGGTGACTGGACCGGTCTGGAGGTGCCATTCAGTACTCCCAGCGAGAGTCTTTAGGTTAATCATGGTGTTCTGTGTTCTGCACAACATAGTGGCAGTGAGGAATAGAAGTGCAGGAAGAACAAGTCGCTCAGCACTCCTCATCTGACGAGGATTCCAGTGGTGAGGAGGAGGCTGGGTATTTGAGCTTGTGAGGGCCCCACCAAAGACTGCTCCATCTGACTGGACCAGTGGGAGAGGGGACAACATGTTTGGTACTGGTTTGGAAGGGGTTGGAGCTGGGGCCGGGGTTGGGGGGGAAATGCCAGTAATGGGTGAGACGTGGAAAGACTTTGAGATGAGTTTGCAATTTCATCCCCTATATCGCCATCTTCCCTCTCCTGGGCCAGCAAACATCATTCCTGCCTCTGAGAGAGCAGCTTAAAGGAGATCAATAACACCTTGGAAGCCCACATATAATCTGTCTGCCAGCCTATGTAAGCCGGTAGACACATTGCCGTTCAGAGTTTGCACGGCCGCCGTCTAACATAAAAACATCAAGAAATAGGAGCAGGAGTAGGCCGTTTTGGCCCCTCGAGCCTGCTCTGTTATTTCATAAGATCGTGGACTCAGCTCCACTTCCCTGCCCGCTCCCCATAACCTTTTACTTCCTTATCGTTCAAAAATTTGTCTATCTCCGCCTTACATATATTCAATGACCCAACCCCCACAGCTCTCTGGGTCAAGAGAATTCCACAGATTTACAATCCTCAGAGAAGAAATTCCTCCTCATCTCAGTTTTAAATGGGCGGCCCCTTATTCTGAGACTATGTTCCCTAGTTTTAGTTTTCCCTATGAGTGGAAATATCTTTTTTACATCTACCTTTTCGAGCCCCCTCATTATCTTGTATGTTTCGTTAAGATCACCTCTCATTCTTCTGAATTCCAATGAGTATAGATAGGTTGAGTAAGTTGGGCCTATCTTCATAAGTCAACCCCCTCATCTCCAGAATCAACCTAGTGAACCTTCTCTGAATAGCTTCCAATGCAAGTATAACCTTCCTTAAATATGGAGACCAAAACTGCACGCAGTACTCCAGGTGTTGCCTCACCAATACCCTGTACAGCTGTAGTAGGACTTCTCTGCTTTTATACTCTATCCCCCTTGCAATAAAAGCCAACATTCCATTTGCCTTCCTGATTATTTGCTGTACCTGCATACTAAATTTTCGTGTTTCATGCATAAGGACACTCGGTCCCTCTGTACTGCAGCACTTTGCAATTTTTCTTCATTTTAAATTATAATTTGCTTTTCTATTTTTTTCTGCCAAAGTGGATAACCTCACATTTTCCCACATTATACTCCAGTTGCCAAATTTTTGCCCGCTTACTTAGCCTGTCTACATACCTTTGCAGATTTCTTGTGTGGTATTCACAATGTGCTTTCCCACCCAGCTTTGTATCACCAACAAACTTGGCTACATTATACTCTGTCCCTTCATCCAAGTCATTAATATAGATTTTAAATAATTGAGGACCCAGCACCGATCCCTGTGGCACCCCACTAGGTACTGTTTGCCAACCGGCAATAACCCATTTATCCCGACTCTGTTTTCTGTTAGTTAGCCAATCCTCTATCCATGCTAATATATTACCCGCAGCCCCGTGAACTTTTTATCTTAGTGCAGTAACCTTTTATGTGGCACCTAATCGAAATACACCACATCCACTGGTGCCCCCTTATCCATCATTACATCCTCAAAGAACTCCAGCAAATTTGTCAAACATGATTTCCCTTTCATTAAACCATATTGACTCTGGTCTAGGCCTGCAGGCACTCATTAGTGCGCCGTGATTCAACTTTCATAGAGGAGACCAGTCTCTCAATCGAAGATTGTATCTTCGCAAGGACCTGCGCTATCAAACTATAAATATTTGAGCTGGCCTCCTCTGTCTTGTGGGACATTGTAGCTAGCGTGACTGGCAGGACAGCCAGTATCTTGCACAGCTGTTGCTGATTCTTGATGATTCTCCTTTTATTAATGGCCCCCCAGGATTCTGCAACTCTGTGCAGATGAACAGAACTTGGAGATGACTGCGCCCTCCGATGTGGACTCTTCACAGCTCCCTACCACCGCTCTGCTCATGCTCACTTGCGGCATGTGATTCACCTGGTGCTATCCCACCTAACTGTGTAAGATATAGCACTGAACTGCTATATCTGCACTGGTGCCTGCCATGCTTGTGTCCTGTGACCGTGCACCCTGAGCAGAAATGAGCTCCTCTGAGGAGTCCTCTTCATCTCCGGCCAGGGTCTCCTCCTCTTCGTGTGATGGTCCTGCACTTGAGAAGAGAGAAAATTTAGTCATGAGACTGTACAAATGTTGAAATGCACATCACTGGGGTGATTATACTTACTTAAATGCTGAAGTCAACTCCGGATGACGTTGTCGTGTGGGAGATGTGGGTCTGAGAAATTAATTCTGTCACCCTCCTGCAACGCACAACCAACCTCGCCATCTCCGATGCTGCGGGAGGCAGAGAGTCCACTTGTCTCCAGTGCCACCTCTTCTGCTGGGCTAAGCTCCACAATCTATGGCGGTGGGGTGTCCTCCCTCTGGTCCTCGCATTCTCCCTAGTATTCTATGCTCCCTTCTCCTGCAAGGATGGCATGAGTGGCTGTAAGCCATGTGTGCATCAAATGGATGCAGTGCATTCGGGGTGAGGATGACAATCGGGCAGATGCATCATAAGTGGCACTGTGATAGACCAATTTGGGACATGTGCTGAGAATCGGGGAGCTGATTGAGGTGGTATCAGATTACTGGAGGATTGGGATGAGTGACAGCGGTGGATGGAGGAAGGTGGAGGTGAGGATGTGCATTGAAACCGAGTGACGGGTGCTGTTGAAACTTAAGTGACAAGACCGAGTGATAGGGGTGCTCTATAAGAGGTAGGTGAATCTGCAACTTTGCTCAGCTTTTCTGACCTGGTTAGCTCATTTAAAATTCTTCCTCCATTGGATCAGTGTCTTAATTGTCACATTCCTGCTAGTCGCTTCTTGGGCCAATTCCAGCTATGCCGCCTTTGTGGTGGCTGCAGGTTTCTTTTTTCCATTGCTACGAAAGAGGACCTCGTTTCTGGCCCGTACTGCACCCAGCAGTACATCCAAGGACCCTTCATCGAATCTCGGCGTAGTCTTTGCTCTCCTTCCTTCCATAGCTGTTAATGTAGTCCTTCAAAACCAATGTAGCAAATTCTGTACCACCTCTTCCATTACATCTATAGGCCATTAAATAGTCAAGGTTAAATTGCCTCACGAGAGTCAGCATTACATCTGCTCGCGCGCAGTGGAGACGGTGAACCAGTGGGCGGCACTAAGGTGGCTGCAGAGCTCGCAGTGGCCCTCCCCTTTAACTGAAGGGGAGGGACATTGCTATGCGTCAGCATGATGTGCCGCGTCGTGCTGACATAATCAGCATCACACCGGCAGCCTTGCGCCATGCTCCTAATCCACTTCTGCCCGAAACACCGCCCCAACGGAATTGCTAAAAAAAAGGGCAGAATCGCGCTAAACACTGCTCCATTGATTGGGACGGTAAATCAACAATTAAATCGATAAATGCATCCCGTTTGGGACGAAGGACAATTTCAGCCTCTTGGTGTTGCTCAGCCAGCTTGCATAAGATGTCCTGCTGATGGGATTTGTTCTGGAACTTTTTCTCTTCTGGGGTGGAGTTCTGCACTCTGGTTGAAAATTACAACAGTTCATAGCAACAACTTTGCACATTGAATCAGATATTTGCAAATTGAGTATAAAATAGTCTGTTTACTGGTACAGTTGCAAAAAAATCTCATCTTTTAACCTCTTGAGTTTCTACATTTCAACAACTGCAATGTTTATAAACTGTAAATTTCAAATTTTTCTTTTAAGGAAAAGAATGAGAATGGAATTAAGGACACCAGTAGGGATCGAAAAGAAAAGGAAGTGCCAAAAGAACCAGGAAAACCAATGGACAAAGTAAGGGACCGACACAAAGATGGTGATAAACGAGAAAAGGGAAAGGAACAGGAGCGGGATCGAGCAAGAACAAAAGAGAGAGATCAGGAAAACAACAAAAATCGAGGGGATGGAGAAAAAGTGGAAAAGGATAAGAATCGAGATGGAGAAAAAGTGGAAAAGGACAGGATTAGAGGAGATGGGGAAAAAGACAAAGAGCGAAGCAAAGAAAGGGAAAGAAACCGAGACAAAGACAAAGTGAGAGAAAAAAGACAGAAAGACAAGGAGCGTGAGCATTCAAAAGACCAAGGCAGAGATCAAGAAGTAGAAAGGGAAAAAGCCAAAGAACAGGACAAAATAGAGAGAAGGGTAATTATAAATTGCATGACTTTGTTTTAGTTAGTGGAATATGCTAGCGTGTTTACAGTAAGACATATGCCAATTCAATTTCGCAAAAGTTTTGCAGAAGTTAAAAAAATGTGTGCAGCAAAGTGCAAAAAAACCCCTTGTAATCTTTGCACTGTGCAAACCAGTTAAATTCCAAGCATGCCCATTCATTTCTATTAAAGCCCACTTCTGACAAGTATGTAGATTTTGTATATAATCTTGCAATTCATAATTTTATTTCCAGAATTAAATGCCACATATAACTTGCTCTGTTAAACCTAGAAACGGTGTATTGCAAAGTTGTCAAACTGTTTTAGCCATTCTATTACTGTAAATATAAAATTACATTTTCCCTTAAATATCTATTCTATTACAGTACATATGAATTTGTAAATGTGTTTAACAACCAACTATTACGTGACTACCAACATGGATTTATAAGGGGTAGATCTTGTCTGACCAATCTTGTAAGCGCTTGGAGGAGATGATATCCCAAATTAATGGGGAAGTCATATGTAATGCACCTAGAGTTTCAAAAGGCCTTTGATAAACTGCTCAATGGACTTCTTTAGAAGCTAAGGTCAGTGGGTATCAGGATAAGGCATGGATATGGATAAGTAGCTAGATAAAGGGAAGGAAGAATACAGTGATGGAAAACCTTATGTACAATATTTTAGTGCTCACCATGTTCATAACAGGTGGTAATAAACAAAGCAGAAAGTATATCTGGTTATATAGTTAAATAAGTTCAGTTTCAAATGAAGTTAATCCTGAAAGTGTATAGACTGCACATGGAGTACTGTACAACTCTGGTTGTCGGAACATAAGGCCTTGGAGTTAGCACAGAGGACAGCAGGAAGGCTAATCCCGAGTGTCAGAGAAGTACAATGCAAAATAACTTGATAAACTAGGCTTCTTCAGTCTCAAAACAGTGTCTTACAAGAGACCTTTTATAAAGGTATATAATGGGATATCGTAAGTGATGAACCTAATTCAGATACACCAAAGCAGGAAGACAATACGGCACAGGTTTTAGGTTGTAGAGGGCAAATTTAGGGCAGAGATCAGGAAGTATTTCTTCATACACAAGATGAATAGTAGCTGGAACACATTCCCAAGAAAAGTGTTTGAGGCCAGGACACTGGATTCATTTAAGAAACTGCAAGATTTGTAATGTGAACATGTTAGGATAGGCATTGGTATCCTAGAAGAAAGAGGTCAAATGAACTGAATGGCTTTGCTCATCAGAAGCTAGTTTATGATCCAGTGAAATACACAATTTGGGATTTAATCATTTGTGTAATGAAATTGATAGTTGCTTTTATTTAGAAATGGTTCAAATATCTTTTTATTCTAGTTAGCTCTCTGTTTTAATGTTGCTTTTTATTTCTGTAGCCTAAAGTTGCAGCAGAGGAAAAAATACCCAAACAGCCTCTAGAGGTGATGAAGAAAGACAGCAAAACTGATGTAGACCATGAGGTGAGCAATGTGTGAATAACCCGGGAGCAGATTTCATTGTGTGCCTGCAAACCATTTACTGTAGAGAAATATACATTTTATAAGCTAAGTGCAACACACAGACTGGCAAATGAATTTCAACATAGATAAGTGTGAGGTATTACATTTTGGTAAGAAAAATAAGGACGTCACATATTACTTGGAAATACCCCTGAATATTTAGTTCCCAGTCCAGGTCACCTTGCAACCATGTCTCTGTAATGGTTATCAGATCATAGCCATTTGTAACTATTTGTGCCATCAACTCATCTATTTTGTTATGAATGCTGTGTGCATTCAGATAAACAGCTTTAAACATTTTTTTTAAGCCAGTTTTCCCTGCTTTGACCCCACTTTCTGGGCCCAAGTTTCCACACGATAAAAAACGGGCGCCCCTCCGAGCTGGGCGCCGGTTTTTCGCACCTGAAACGGCGCCTAAAAAAAACCTCGCGATTCTGAAGCGCCCTGCAGCTCCTTGTCTGCCTGGCGCGGCGCCCAGGGGGGCGGAGCCTACACTCGCGCCGATTTTTAAGTGGGAGGGGGCGGGTACTATTTAAATTAGTTTTTTTCTTGCCGGCAACGCCGAGCGTTGGAGTGTTCGCGCACGCGCAGTGTGAAAAAAACATTGGCACTCGGCCATTTTTGTAGTTCTTTGTAGCTGTTTAATTTTTGAACATTTTTTTAATAAAAGCACATTGCCATCAGCACTTGCAGCCTTCTTACTGTCTCCTTCCCCTCCCCCCTCCGCGGGAAGAACGGACGCCTCCTCCCCCCCGCGGGAAGAACGGACGCCTCCTCCCCCCCGCGGGAAAGAACGGGCGCCTCCTCCCCCCCCCCCCCCCCCCGCGGGAAAGAACGGGCGCCGGACACGCCCCCTTTCGAAGAAAAAATTCTGTTCCAAAGTAGAACTGTTCTACCTGACTAGAACTGCAGAAAAAAAAATGTGGAGAATTGCGATTTCTAAGATAGTCCGTTCTCCACCAGTTGCTCCTAAAAATCAGGCGCAAATCATGTGGAAACTTGGGCCCTCTGATTCACCGTTATGTTTATACATTCTGTCCCTTCCTGGCTTGCTCTGGTTTTTATTTCCCCTTGTGCTACCCTGGGGTAGAGGAGCAAAAGGATCTGGGAAACAAATACACAAATCACTAAAGTTGCGATGCAGGTCAATAATGCCATAACAAAAGCAAACCAAGCACTTGCGTTTATTTCTAGAGGGATAGAACTGAAAAGTAGAGATGTTATGCTAAACTTGTGTTGAACTTGTTAGACCACACTTCTGATCGCCATATTATAAGAAGGCACTGGAGAAGGTGCAAAAAAGATTTACAAGGACATCTCAAAGCGCTTTACAGCCAATGAAGTACCTTTTGAAGTGTAGTTACTGTTGTAATGTAGGAAATACAGCAGCCAATTGGCGCACAACAAGCTCCCACAAACAGCAATGTGATAATGACCAGATAATCTGTTTTTAGCGATGTTGATTAAGGGAAAATTTTGGTCAAGACACCGGCGATAACTCTTCAAAATAGTGCCATGGGATCTTTTGTGTCCAAGCAAGAAAGCAGATGAGGCCTTGATTCAATGTCTCAGCCGAAAAATGGCACCTCCAGCAGTGCAGCATTCCCTCAGTATGCATTGGAGTGTCAGCCTAGATTTTTGTGGTCAAGTCTCCATGTGAGACTGAACCTACAAGCTTTTGATTGAGAAGCAAGGGTGTTCGGACGGGCTTGACTCAGACCGTACTGGGACGAGGGTCTGGCGAATCAAATAACTAGGGCTGTAGAGAGGGCTTTAGACTAATTAGTGGGGGGGAGCGAAAATTTAAAAAGTCATAAAGAATAAGGAGAAGGCAATAGAGCAGGGTAACACGAGAGGAAATAAAAACCAGAGCAAGCCAGGAAGGGACAGAATGTATAAACATAATGGTGAATTAGAAAGTGGGGTCAAAGCAGGGAAAACTGGCTTAAAATTTTTTTTTAAAGCTGTTTATCTGAATGCACATAGCATTCATAACAAAATAGATGAGTTGACGGCACAAATAGTTACAAATGGCTATGATCTGATAACCATTACAGAGACGTGGTTGCAAGGTGACCTGGACTGGGAACTAAATATTCAGGGGTATTTGACAATTCGGAAGGACCGACAGAAAGGAAAAGGAGGTGGGGTAACACTGTTAATAAAGGATGAGAAACTGTTATGTATATGAACCTCACCTATGTGTAAGACTTGCCACTAGAGGGCACACTTGTGGGAGACCTATGGGTCGCCTGTGTACCCTGGTGCAAGCAGGTATAAAAGGCAGTCCACAACGCTGCTGCTTCACTTTGGAGTTATATTCAAGAGACCAAGATCACAATGGTTTGAGCTCACAACACAGTCTCGTGGAGTATTCTGAACTTAACAGAAACAATATTGGCTCAGAAGATCAAGATGTTGAATCAGTTTGGATGGAGATAAGGCATAATAAGGGGAAAAAGTCGCTGGTGGGCCCCCTCATAGTAGCTACACTGTTGGACGGAGTATAAATCAAGAAATAATGGAGGCTTGTAAAACAGGAACGGCAATAATCATGGGCGATTTTAACCTTCATATTGATTGGACAAAGCAAATTGGCCAGTGTAGCCTTGAGGAAGAGTTCATAGAGTATATCCGGGATAGTTTCCTTGAACAGTACGTTGCAAAACCAAGCAGGGAGCAGGCTATCTTAGATCTGATACTCTGTAATGAGACAGGATTAATAAATGATGTCGCAGCAAAAGATCCTCTAGGAATGAGTTACCATAACATGGTTGAATTTCAAATTCAGTAGGAGGGTGAGAAAGTTAGATCTCAAATCAGTGTCCTAAGCTTAAATAAAGGAGACTACAAAGGTATGAGGGCAGTGTTGGCTAAAGTGGACTGGGAAAATAGATTAAAGTATGGGACGATTGATGAGCAGTGGCAGACATTTAAGGAAGTATTTCATAACTCGCAACAAAAATATATTCCAATGAGAAGGAAAGACTGTAAGAGAAGGGATAACCATCCGTGGCTAACTAAGGAAATAAGGGTGGCTAAGATTAGTGGGAGGCCGGAGGATTGGGAAACTTTTAAAAGCCAGCAAAGAACGACTAAAAAAATGATAGAGAGGGAAGCTAGATTATGAGCGAAAACTAGCACGAAATATAAAAACAGATAGTAAGAGTTTCTACAGGTACATAAAAAGGAAAAGAATAGTTAAAGTAAATGTTGATCCCCTAGTGGATGAAACTGAGAAATTAATAATGGAGAACAGAGAAATGACAGACGTTGGACAGATATTTTGTATCGGTCTTCACGGTACAAGACACTAAAAACATCCCAATAGAAAATAATCAAGGGGCTATAAGGAGGGAGGAACTTAATAAAATCACTAGATCGGGTGGAGTGAGCCTCACGAGACCTGAGCGGGCGGGGGACTACAAAGGGCAGCGGCAGATTGGGAGGAGCCAGCATCGCGAGACCTGAGCGGGCGCGGGACTACAAAGGGTGGCGGCAGTTGGAGGAGCCTACGTTTGGGAGGAGCGAGCATTGTGAAACTTGAGCGGGCGCGGGACTACTAAGGATGGCAGCAGTCGGAGGAGCCTGAGTTAGGGAGGAGCCAGAGTTCGGGAGGAGTGAGCTGCAGCAGCGACAACAGTAAGGGACAAAAAGTAAAAAGAATCGAAATCGAAGTGTGACGTCACAGCCAAGCAGGTAAGTGATTGGCTGTTGGATTGGTAAGTATTTTTCTTTTCTTTAAAAAACCTTGGGCATTGGTGTAAGTTAGGAACTGCAATTAAATACCGTATATACTCGCGTATCCTACGATCTCACGTATCATGCGACCCCTAAATTTTCGTCCCCAAAACATGATTTTATCATATATCTCATGTATCATGCGAGTCACTTTTTTGAGATACCAGATGCCACTAGGCTAGGCTTTCAAACAAGTTTAACAAGTGCCCAACACGTAACAAGTACCCTAACACATAACAACGATCGAATACAGACCTTAACAACCGAATCATGAAACATCGAGTGGATTCTGTTGTGAAAGCTGTTCGCGAATCGAACACCGATATAGCAATCATTCCAGCTGGCTTGACTAGCGTCGTTCAGCCACAGCCTCTACTGTGTTTGCGGGTAAAAGAAGCATGGGCTGAGATAGATGGAGCCTCTAATAATGCAGCAAACTTCAGAGGGAGTTATGGGTGGCGATCTCTAGACCACAGCAAAGATACAGTATAAGTGACAATCGAGGCTGCAATCCAGCCCAGGAGATACCTGCTGAAATTCAGCGTGGATACGGTCTGCTTAACAGCCTAACAGCCTAATCTTGGCCAGCACTTCACACCCGCAAATTTTGTATCTCGCGTATCATGCGACCCCCCAAATTTAGGTTACAATTTAGGTCTTCAAAAGTCGCATGATACGCGAGTATATACGGTAGATAAGTGATGTTTATTATCTAAGGAAAACAAATTAATTAAATCAGCTGTTTGCTAAGTAGCTGCTGGGTGTGTTTTGCTAAGGTTGAGAGTTTATTTCTGCTTGATAGTTCTGAGTGTAACTAGAGGGATGGCAGGGCAGCTCAGTCCCGTGGATTGCACACCCTGTGGCATGTGGGAAATCCTGGATGCTTCGCGCAGCCGGGACGACCACGTGTGCAGGAGGTGTCTCCAGCTGCACCAACTCGAACTCCGTGTTTTGGAGCTTGAGCGGCGGCTGGAGTCACTGCAGTACATCCGTGAGACTGAGAGCTATGTGGATAGCATGTTTCTAGAGGTGGTCACCCCGCAGCTTAAGAGTGTGCAGGTAGAGAGGGAGTGGGTGACCGCCGGATAGAAGAGGAGGACTAGGCAGGTAGTGCAGGCGTCCCCTGAGTCCATCTCGCTCTCCAACTGGTATTCTCTTCTGAGTACCGGTGAGGACGATGGTGGCTCTGGGGAGTGCAGCCAGAGCCAAATCCACGGCACCACGGGTGGCTCAGCTGCACAGGGAGGGGGGAGGAAGAAGAATGGAAGAGCTATAGTGGTCGGGGATTTGCTAGTCAGGGGAGCAGACCGGCGTTTCTGCGGCTGCGGACGTGACTCCAGGATATGTTGCCTCCTTGGTGCCAGGGTCAAGGTTGTCACTGAGCAGCTGCAGGGCATTCTTCGGGGAGAGGGTGAGCAGTCAGAGGTCGTGGTCCATATCTGGACCAATGACATGGATAGAAAGAGGGATGAGGTCCTGCAGGCAGAGTTTAGGGAGCTAGGAGAGAAATTAAAAAGCAGGACCTCAAAGGTAGTAATCCCCGGATTACTCCCGGTACCACGAGCTAGTGAGTACAGAAACAGGAGGATAGAACAGATGAATGTGTGGCTGGAGAGATGGCGCAGGCGGGAGGGCTTTAGTTTCCTGAGGCATTGGGACTGCTTCTGGGGGAGGTGGTACCTGAACAAGCCGGACAGGTTACACCTCAACAGAGCCGGGACCAATATCCTCACCAGGGGGGGGGGCTGGGGTTTGCTAGTGCTGTTGGGGAGGGTTTAAACTAGCTTGGCAGGGGGATGGGAACTTGAAAATAGATTCAGGTAGGGAGGGGAGTAAAGCTGGAATTAGAAAGCAGAAATAAAGAAAGTGATTTTGAAGGAAAGAGAAAACAAGCAGGAAAAAAGGGTTTTAAAAAAAACAAATTTAAAGGCTCTTTGTCTAAATGCACGTAGCATCGTAACAAAATAGATGAGTTGTCGGCACAAATGGGTATGATCTGATAGCCATTACAGCGATGTGGTTACATAGAAACATAGAAAATAGGTGCAGGAGTAGGCCATTCGGCCCTTTGAGCCTGCACCGCCATTCAATGACCAGGACTGGGAACTAAATATTCAGGAGTACTTGACAATCTGGAAGGCGAGACAGAAAGGAAAAGGAGGTGGGGTAGCTTTTTTGATAAAGGATGGAATCACTGCAATAGTGAGAAATGATATTGGCTCAAATGATCAGGAAGGCCAATGGAATCTTGGCCTTTATTGCAAAGGGGATGGAGTATAAAAGCAAGGAAGTCTTGCTACAGTTATACAGGGTATTGGTGAGACCACACCTGAATACTGCGTACAGTTTTGGTTTCCATATTCAAGAAAGGATATACTTACTTTGGAGGCAGTTCAGAGAAGGTTCACTCCGGTTGATTCCGGAGATGTGGGGGTTGACTATGAGGAAAGGTTGAGTAGGTTGGGCCTCTACTCATTAGAATTCAGAAGAATGAGAGGTGATCTTATCGAAACGTATAAGATTATGAGGGGGCTGGACAAGATGGATACAGAGAGGATGTTTCCACTGATAAGGGAGACTAGAACTAGGGGGCATAATCTTAGAATAAAGGGCCGCCCATTTAAAATTGAGATGAGGAGTAATTTCTTTTCCCAGAGAGTTGTAAATCTGTGGAATTTGCTGCCTCAGAGCTGTGGAAGCTGGGTCATTGAATAAATTTAAGACAGAGATAGACAGTTTCTTAACTGATAAGGGAATAAGGGGTTATGGGGAGCGGGCAGGGAAGTGGACCTGAGTCCATGATCAGATCAGCCATGATCGTATTAAATGGCGGAGCAGGCTCGAGGGGCCGTATGGCCTACTCCTGCTCCTATTTCTTATCCTCTATCACTAAAGAAGTAGTACTCGTTAAAGTAATGGGACTAAAGGCGGACAAGTTCCCTAGACCTGATGGCTTACATCCTAGGGTTTCAAAAGAAGTGGCTGCGGAGATAGTGGATGCATTGGTTGTGATCTACCACAATTCCCTGGATTTTAGGGCGGTCCCAGCAGATTGGAAAACGGCAAATGTAACGTCCTTATTTAAAAAAGGAGGCAGACAAAAAAGTAGGAAACTATAGATCAGTCAGCCTAACATCTGTCATTGGGAAAATGCTGGAGTCCATTATTAAGGAAGCAATAGCAGGACATTTGGAAAAGCATAATTCAATTAAACAGAGTCAGCATGGTTCTATGAAAGGGAAATCATGTTTGAAAAATTTGCTGGAATTCTTTGAGGATGTAACGAACAGGGTGGATAAGGGGGGGAGCCAGTGGATGTGGTGTATTTGGATTTCTAGAAGGCATTCGATAAGATGCCACATAAAAAGTTACTGCACAAGATAAAAGTTCACTGGATTGGGGGTAATATATTAGCATGGATTGAGGATTGGCAAACAGTAACTAGTGGGGTGCCGCAGGGATCGGTGCTGGGACCTCAGCTATTTACAATCTATATTAATGACTTGGATGAAGGAACTGAGTGTAATGTTGCCAAGTTTGCTGATGATACAAAAATTAGTGGGAAAGCAAATTGTGAGGACACACAAAATCTGCAAAGTGAGTGGACAAAAATTTGGCAAATGGAGTATAATGTGGGAAAATGTGAGGTTATCCACTTTGGCAGAAAAAATAGAAAAGCAAATTATAATTTAAATGGAGAAAAATTGCTAAGTGCTGTAGTGCAGAGGGACCTGGGGGTCCTTGTGCATGAAACACACACGGTTAGTATGCAGGTGCAGCAAGTAATCAGGAAGGCAAATGGAATGTTGGCCTTTATTGCAAGGAGGATAGAATATAAAAGCAAAGAAGTCCTGCTGCAACTGTACAGGGTATTGGTGAGGCCACACCTGGAGTACTGCATACAGTTTTGCTCTCCATATTTAAGGAAGGATATACTTTAATTGGAGTCTGTTCAGAGAAGGTTCACTTGGTTGATTCCAGAGATGAGGGGGTTGACTTATGAAGATAGGTTGAGTCGGTTGGGCCTATACTCATTGGAGTTCAGAAGAATACGAGGTGATCTTATCGAGACATATAAGATAATGAGGGGGCTCGTCAAGGTGGATGCAGAGAGGATATTTCCACTCATAAGGGAAACTAAAACTAGGGGGCATAGTCTCAGAATATGGAGCCGCCAATTTAAAACTGAGATGAGGCGGAATTTCTTCTCACAGGGTTGTAAATCTATGGAATTCTCTGCCCCAGAGAGCTGCGGAGGCTGGGACATTGAATATATTTAAGGTGGAGATAGACAGATTTTTAAACGATAAGGGAATAAAGGGTTATGGGGAGCGGGCAGGAAAGTGGAGCTGAGTCCATGATCAAATCAGCCATGATCTTAAATGGCAGAGCAGGCTCGAGGGGCCAGGTGGCCGACTCCTGCTCCTATTTCTTCTGTTCTTATGTTACCAACTGAGCCTCAGCTGACACTGATAGGAGGTTAGTTACTAGTTAGCTATGATTGTGATATGCCTTGGGCAACTGTGGTCTCCTGGAGCTTATTTACCCATAAGGAGTTACAACAATTTCCAGAGTTTGGGTTTGGCCGAGCCAGCATTCCAAGAGGGGGTGCCTGTTGCCGGCCGGGCCAAACCCAAGGCTGCCATTTTTTTTTTTAAATTGCTGGCTGTGGTGCTGCGCCCTCCCCTTTAAGGGCGGCCGCACCACCCAGCCACTAGCAGGTTTCCGGCTCGCGATGCTGTCAGTGGCACTAACTGGCGGCGCTCTTGCGGGGCAATTTCCCCCGCGGGGTAGAAAAGGGGTCACCGACGAGCGGTAAGGGGTTGGTTTGCGGCCAAAAAGGGGTCGGAGCGCCAGGCAAGGCGGAAAGTCGGGATGCGGCGGAAACCTGTTTCTGCCGCCCCCGAATAGGGAGCAGTTGCGGAAAGGTCGTACCCTCCGACTGCCCCCCCAGTCGGTAAGGCCTTATCGCCCCGTTGCCACCTCCAAAAAGGGACAATTTCGGCCCCTTCCTATCGAGGGTTACAAATGAAATTAATGGAAAATTATTGCAATTGGGGGAAAAAAAGAAAGGCTTAAGACAGTTTGCAGGTCATGAATTATGTCGCCAGAAATACATTTGTGAATCTGATCATCAGGACTGCCTTCAGCTTCATTTGAAAATCTGAGCAGAATGACTCAATCTTTTCTGAATAAACTTGACACCCATGTTATAATTATCTATTCCATTGTAGTCCAGGTTCCAATTCTGTTGAAGTGTGAATGGAATGCTAAATTACACTGAAGATGTGATTCTCTGCACATGTATTGAAATAAATATACAAGCTATGCTTGATAAATGTTGGTCAAGACACCGGGGAAAACAGAGGGTGCAAATATTGTACAGTCTTCAAAATGGAGCTGGACAAGTTCCTGCAAGCAGAAGACTCCTTGAGTTATGGAAGATGGCATGGTTGACAGTGATGGTGGTACCAACCACTGTGGTTTCCTGCAGCTTGCTTGATTGCCTGTGGGGGTTGTAGAGAAATTTCCCAGAGTTACTTTTTCCAAAATTGGCCTAATTTTTTTTTTCCTTTTTGCTGCCTATCCCAGGTGATTGTGTGGCTGTGGATGGGGATGCAGGGTGGGAGGGGCTTAATGGTTGTGCAGGTTGTACTATGTGGGATGGAAACAGGCTTGATGGATCAGCTGGTCTGTTCCTATCCTTTTTCATGTGTTAGTCACTAAGCGCATATAGCGTTGGAGTCTTCACACACACAATGTACAAGTAAACACTTTTTATTTTTTTTGAGTGTTTCTGGGGGTCGTTGATTTTAGGGATTTTTAATTTGGAGAGTTATTTTGATGGAACTCTCTGCAATAAAGATGGTGTTGAGTCATTATTTCTAAATCAAACTAATGTGATTTTGACTTTCGGGTTTCAATTATCTTCCAGTTCTTAGAGATTGTATGGTGCTGTATTTCACTTAATTGAAATTGACCTACAGTGTGTACTTTACATTATATGATTCACAAGGATGTTTATTTTTAAAGACTTAATTTTGATATTTGTGCTAATAGAATTTATAAAATAATTTTGTCATTTTTCTGGTCAATCACTATTAATCGCTTTTATTTTAATTACTGCAAGCAGGATAAGATAGTTGGGGTTCCTGGAGGAAAGGTATTGCACTGTTTACACACTTCCTGTAGATGTTTATTTTGCAACTTAATTTTATAAGTAAGACAACCTTTTTAAAAATAAAATTTCAACTAATTCCAGAAAGCTTAATTTTGATTATCCAAAAAGCTTAGTTTATCAGGTAATATGCTCATTACCTATCCTATAGGGTGACCTTGCGTAGCGGACCACATCTTATGCTAGTCCATAACCAGTCAACAAGAGGTGTGACTTACGTAGACAGAGGAGTTTGACTATCTGTCTTTCTCTGAATACACACTGAAGTGGGGAACGTTTGGGGGGAATACCCCCCAAAAGTTCCCCAGATTGAGACAAGCAGCTTCATATTTTAAACATTGACTTCTGTTTGAGATGAAAACCCCAATTGAATTACTAAGTTGCTATTTATAAACCAATTGTTCAGTGAATGAATTCAAGCACAGATTTGACATGCCATTTATTTCCCAATAATTTCTGCTGAAGGAAAATGCCCCCCCTGTGTTATGAACAGAATGGGCGTTAAATTAGCGGACACCCAACGGATGTGGAGATAGCGGTACGCGATTATCTCGTGCCCGTTCATTGCGTTGCAGGCATTATGTTACATTCGTGCTCCTTGCTCTTTTAAATAACTGCTACTTGAATCCAGCGCTATCCACACTGTTCATTGGCTGCATGCATCAACGTGGGCCCGAAATCCCTAGTGGGCTGTGTTGCTTAAAGGGAGGTACTTTGTGGCTGCAAGACATGGTGGGAGTTTTTTGGAGTGAATCCGGACTGTGATACTTTGAGGAACGCCTGAGCATTCGAGTGAGTGAGCATCAAAGTTTTCTGACAATGCACTGGAGGTCTTGGTATCGGATACAGAAAGAAGAAGAGACATCCTGTATCCACAGGGGTGGCAGGAGTCCCTCCAGACATATGCTCAGGAAGCAGTGGGAAGAAGTAGCGGCAGAGGTCAGTGCAGGAAGATGTTTAATGATCTCACAAGATGTCAAGGTGAGTGAGTTCATCAAATGATCATATCCTATCAACTGCACCACTAACCTCAGCCACTGCTCAATTCACTACACCCCCATCATGCACCTACCAACAATCTCTATAAATCAGTACTCAACCCTTCAACTGAAATCCTTTACCTTGCCCTCACATACTTAGCACTTTTGCAAGCCTCGCATCCACAACTTAGTTCCTTCTTGCAGGAGAAGATGACAGAGAACTGGAGGAGGACAAGCACTCCTGCATGATAGTGCTGCCATCATGGAAAGGGGCATCGCTGAGGCCGTGGCCAGTGGCGGGACTGGAGGTGTCGATAACAAGGGTATCTGCATACCTAATCCTCCTTCTCTCATCCCACAATCTCTTCTGACTCACGAGGTGCAGATGATGTAAGCATGCACTTCTTAATTTCTCTTAACCACAACCCAACCCTTGTCCCTTTTCCATTTCTGATATCCAAGAACTGGAACCTTCCCAGTCAGAGGAGGAAGAAGACCGAGAAGATGAAAAGACACCATCATTTGATCTTGCACTAGCAACCACCAGCTCAGAGACTGACACTGCATGTATTTTAGAGGCTAGGATAGAGGAGGGATCTGCACGTGGTGAGACACCAGGCACAAGTGTGCAGAGACAGGGAGGGAGGCATGGATAGCGCAGGTGACAGTTTGCCGGAGTGCGAGATTGCACACTAGTTCTGCTGCAGAGGAGTCGGACGATGATTTCGATGGGTCAGGCTACAGAAGAAAGCTGAAGGGTGTACATACACAAATGCTTGGTGCACTGGGAAGTCTGCCAGAAAGCCTGTGCCCAATGTGAAGGAGCATGGAGAAGTCCAGCGCCAACTCAACACAGGGCTTTGCGCAGAGCTTGGAGCCCATCCTTTCCAACATGGGAACAGGTGGTCACCGTCAGCATACCTGTGGATCCACCATGATTCAACATCTGATGGCCGATGTCACACCTTGCATTGCAGCACAAATAGCTTTCATCAAAGTTCTGAGTGCTGTAGTGGAAGCTCAGACTGCTGCCACTGTGCCTCTGCATACCACTGTTCAGAGGGGCTTCTAGTGCATCACAGCAGTCCATCAATCTGATCTCTAATAGATCAGTAGGATTGCTGTGATCCTGTGAAAAAAACTCTGGGAGAGTGGCAGTGGCTCCAAGGGGCATGAAATTGCTGTGCTTTCATAGGATGATAGCATTCCTGCTCTCACCCCTGACTCTTCACCAGTGCATGTCAGCCAGCCCTAGCCAAGATGGTGAGCCTGAAGCCAGACCCTCCAGGCCCAGAGCAGTTCGAGGCCACCCTCCAAGTCCCATCTCCTCAATTGAAGGTCAACAGCTTTCAACCACCTGTGCTGTAGCCACTGGGGAAGCACCACGTTAGGAGCATTAGGATAGGCAAAGGGACATGGAAGACAGGCACTAAGGGAATGCACGGTGGTGATTAGTTTATTTTTGCATGCATTATGTCATGGTTAAACTTAAGATTGGATTAGAATGTACATTTTCTGGTGGTTTTTATTTTTGTGTTAGAAACAGAAACATAGAAAATAAGTAGGCCATTCGGCCCTTCGAGCCTGCACTGCCATTCAATAAGATTATGGCTGATCATTCCCTCAGTGTCCCTTTCCTGCTTTCTCTCCATACCCCTTGATCTCCTTAGCCGTAACTCCCTTTTGAATATATCCAATGAACTGGCATAAACAACTCTCTGCGGCAGGGAATTCCACAGGTTAACAACTCTGAATGAAGAAGTTTCTCCTCATCTCAGTCCTAAATAGCCTACCCCTTATCCTAAGACTGTCCCCTGGTTCTGGACTTCCCCAACATCGGGAACATTCTTCCCGCATCTAACCTGTCCAGTCCCGTCAGAATCTTATACATTTCTATGAGATCCCCTTTCATCCTTCTAAACTGTGAATAAAGGCCCAGTTGATCCAGTCTCTCCTCATATGACAGTCTAGCCATCCCTGGAATTAGTCTGGTGAACCTTCGCTGCACTCCCTCAATAGCAAGAACATCCTTCCTCAGATTAGGAGACCAAAACTGAACACAATATTCCAGGTGAGGCCTCACTAAGGCCCTGTACAACTGCAGTAAGACATCCATGCTCCTCTACTCAAATCCCCTAGCTATGAAGGCCAACATACCATTTGCCTTCTTCAACACCTGCTGCACCTGGATGCAAACCTTCAATGACTGATGAACCATGACACCCAGGTCTCGTTGCACCTCCCCTTTTCCTAATCTGCCGCCATTCAGATAATATTCTGCCTTTGTGTTTTTGCCCCTAAAATGGAAATCTCACATTTATCCACATTATACTGCATCTGCCATGCATTTGTCCACTCACCTAACCTGTCGAAGTCACCCTGCAGTCTCAGCGTCCCCCTCACAGCTCACACTGCCACCCAGTTTAGTGTCATCTGCAAACTTGGAGATATTATACTCCGTTCCTTCATCCAAATAGTTAATGTATATTGTAAAGAGCTGGGGTCCCAGCACTGAGCCCTGCGGCACTCAACTAGTCACTGCCTGCCATTCTCGTTTATCCCGACTCTCTGCTTCCTGTCTGCCAACCAGTTCTCTATCCACGTCAGCACATTACCCCCAATACCATGCGCTTTGATTTTGCACACCAATCTCTTGTGCGGGACCTTGTCAAAAGCGTTTTGAAAGTCCAAATACACCACATCCACTGGTTCTCCCTTGTCCATTCTGCTAGTTACAGCCTCAAAAAATTGCAGATGGTTTGTCAAGCATGATTTCCCTTTCATAAATCCATGCTGACTTGGACCGATCCTGTCACTGCTTTCCAAATGCACTGCTATTTCATCCTTAATGATTGATTCTATCATTTTCCCACTACTGATGTCAGGCTAACCGGTCTATAATTACCCGTTTTCTCTGTCCTTCCTTTTTTTAAAAAGTGGTGTTACATTTGCAACCCTCCAGTCCATAGGAACTGATCCAGAGTCGATAGACTGTTGGAAAATGATCACCAATGCATCCACTATTTCTAGGGCCACTTCCTTAAGTACTCTGGGATGCAGACTATCAGGCCCCGGGGCTTTATCAGCCTTCAATCCCATCAATTCCCCTAACACAATTTCCCACCTAATAAGGATATCCTTCAGTTCTTCCTTCTCATTAGACCCACTGTCCCCTAGTACATTCGGAAGGTTATTTGTGTCTTCCTTCTTGAAGACAGAACCCAAGTATTTGTTCAATTGGTCTGCCATTTCTTTGTTCCCCATTATAAATTCACCTGAATCCGACTGCAAGGGACCTACATTTGTCTTCACTAATCTTTTTCTCTTCACATATCTATAGAAACTTTTGCAGTCAGTTTTTATGTTCCCTGCAAGCTTCCTCTCATACTCTATTTTCCCCCTCTTAATTAAACCCTTAGTCCTCCTCTGTTGAATTCTAAATTTCTCCCAGTCCTCAGGTTTGTTACTTTTTCTAGCCAATTTATATGCCTCTTCCTTGGTTTTAACACTACCCTTAATTTCCTGTGTTGGCCACGGTTGAGCCACCTTCCCCCTTTTATTTTTACTCCAGACAGGGATGTACAATTGCTGAAGTTCATCCATGTGATCTTTAAATGTTTGCCATTGCTTATCCACCATCAACCCTTTAAGTATCCTTTGCCAGTCTATTCTAGCCAAAGGTGTCAGAAAGAGGACGATTTGATGTTCAGTGATCGAGGAAAGGTAAGGAGTGTGGGACTGTTGGTGAATGGGAAGGTGTTGTTTAGGTTACTGGTATCGCTCATGAATTATTTGATCATGTAGAGCCCGGGCAGTAAGGGGCTGCCTATGTTGTGGCCTCCCTTCCTCTTGGTCTTCCGCCATTTCCTGTTGCATTTCCTCCTCCTCTTCCTTGAGCTCCTGCTCCTCAACTTATCGTCTGATAGCTGGTGGCAAGGTCTGTTCCCTCATAATGATACGGTTGTGCAGCATACTACCATAAATCTTGGTACCCGCTCAGCTCAGTCCTGCAGGGCTCCTCTCGAGCGGTCCAGGCAGCAGAAGCGTTGTTCCTTGTGGCAGCATGGCTCTCATTGTAGGCCTGTTGTGCACGTGTTCCTTGGGTTCCGGACCGGAGTCATGAGCCATTTTCTGAGTTAATAAACCTTGTCACCCAGTAGCCAGCCTTTGACTTGCCATGGTGGTCAAATGCAGCTAGCACAAAGGACTACCACAGAATGAAGGAATCGTGACTATTGCCTGTCCAACGGGCATTCACCTGTATGATGTGCTGCTTGCGGTTGCACACCAGCTGCACATTGAGGGAGTGGAATCCCTTTCGGTTCAGTAAAATGGCAGAGTTCACATGAGACGTGCACAAGGCAATCATCGTCATAGGCTGCCCCTCGAAATCGAGGAAGACTTGCTTCCACTCCAAAAATGAGTTCTTAGGTGACTGAACAGTCCAATATGGGAATTACAGTCTCTCTCACAGGTGGGACAGACAGACATTGAAGGAAAGGGTGGTTGGGACTGGATTGCCACACACTCCTTCCGCTGCCTGCGCTTGATTTCTGCATGCTCTCGGCGATGAGACTCGAGGTGCTCAGCGCCCTCCCGGATGCACTTCCTCCACCTAGGGCAGTCTTTGACCAGGGACTCCCAGGTGTCAGTGAGGATGTTGCACTTTATCAGGGAGGCTTTGAGCGTGTCCTCGAAACGTTTCCTCTGCCCACCTTGGGCCCGCCTGCCATGCCATGTAGGAGTTCCGAATAGAGCACTTGCTTTGGGAGTCTTGTGTCAGGCATGCAAACAATGTGTCCTACTCAACGGAACTGGTCGTGTGTGGTCAGTGCCTCGATGTTGGGGATGTCGGCCTGGTCAAGGACGCTAATGTTGTTGTACCTGTCCTCCCAGGGGATTTTCAGGATCTTGCGGAGACATCGTTGGTGGTATTTCTCCAGCGATTTGTGGTGTCTGCTCTATATGGTCCACGTCTGAGCCAGACAGGAAGGCAGGTATCACTACAGCCCTGTAGACCATGAACTTCGTGGCAGATTTGAAGTCCAGATCTTCGAACACTCTTTTCCTCAGGCGGCCGAAGGCTGTGCTGGCCCACTGGAGGCGGTGTTGAATCTCGTCGTCGATGTCTGTCCTTGCCGATAATAGGCGCTCGAGGTATGGGAAGTGGTCCACGTTGTCCAGGGCCGCACTGTGGATCTTTACTCCAGCCTCTCAAAATCACTGTCCCGTGTCTCTACAGACAACAAACTGATGCTGCTCGGCGACTTCAACACCAGGGTCGACACAAGGCAATGTGCATGCAGTCAATGGCACCCCGCAATCCGTGCAAACCCTTGCACTCGCTCCACCTGCTTGTCTCTGGAAAGAGAGAATGAGGTTAAACTGTTTCTCTGTGTATAAAGAGCCTTAGTGATGTCCCTTGCGCAGCGGTGCACTGCAAACTGCGAGATGTTGCTTCTATCCAGCAATAGCCTGGAAGGAGCCAGATGCATAAAAATTAAGATCCACTGTTATCTTGACAGCCCAAAGCAATGCGGTCCTTGCTCTGTTTTGAGGTTGTAGTTGTGGCTGCAGCAGTTTTCAGTCACAACCTCTTTTGTGAAGCAGGACGTCTTATCTATTGGTCCTTGCTGAAGTTGACGTAAGAGAATTGCTCCCTAAAGACCCTCGGCGGATATGGGCTCCTGCTGAGAGCCCTTCTCCCCTTCCTCCTCCTCCCTCTGCTAGAAACCTGTTCTGTTTTGTGTGGCATTTCGTCATTCTACCAATTATGCTCAATTCCCAGAAGGCGGCCTACCAGGCTACACATGCCTTGAAGCAACTTGTTTCAGCACAAGTTTTCACATGAACAGCTTTGCTTCAGCACCAGCCAGACCATTCCCTGTAGACTATTCAAACTTTAGTCAAGTATCGGAAAGCTTGAAAAATGCATGCAATTGCACCAGCAGCCAAAATAAAGAATCTAGCAACTAACCTGTCGGTTGTTCATGATCTCTTTAAATAGCGCTGGTTGGGGTGGGGTGTGGTCCTTCATTCGTGTTCTGCTGTGCGAGTTTAAGACATGAGTGTGACATTCTAAAATGGCAGCGCTGGCATCAAGTCAGTGTTGCACACTGGTTGACGTCATCATCTACCTGCTCTGCATGCTGCAAGCGGTTGTTAGGTGCACTCACGCAAACCCCATTATCAAGATGGCGTCCTATGCACTTCCTGTTGCCACTTGGGTTGCTGCCTGAGAAAACCGGCACTACAGAGCCCAATTTAGCCCCCAATATATCTTAATCATTGTGGAATGATTACTATCCCCACTCACAAGGCTGACTGTAACTTTCTTAATACTGTCGTGCTCAAAAGTGCAGTTATTAATCGTTTTCCACTGGCTATGATTTTTCGTAAAGGTCTAGAATTAGATGCTTTAAATAATTGTTGGTGACCTACATGCAATTATGATGTGGAATTTCTGCAGCGTTTGTGAATTCATAGATTCCTTTTATTTTGAAGGTTGAGAGCCCTGTGAGGATACCCAGACCTTCATCAGCAAAAGGCCAAAGACGGAAACCAAAATCAGGAGTTGAAGGTATTAAATTTTACCGTAAACCACCTTAACTGTGACAGTCCTGTAATACATTCTAATATGTATATTTCATGCAACAAGAGTACAGATGTTTCATGCTTGATTTCATAATAGTGGTTTTTCCTGCAAAGAATAATCAATAATCTACTCGTCTTCTGAGCATGGTAGGGGAAGCAAAATCTCTGGAATCATTCACGAGGCAGTTAAAACTGGAGGTGTCTATGGATAAGTAGATGGGTTGAATGGGCTCTCTCATCTTGCCTGAAATTAAGAATAGTAGCAGGAAATTGCAGCCAATGGTGTGTTAAATAACTAATGGCATATTAAAACTAATTGTCAGAAAAAAGAAATTTGTTTGTGTTTGTAAACCTAAACTATTCAAACTACAGCGGCCAACTTGTTTTAACAACATAAGAAATAGGAGCAGGTGTAAGCTATTTGGCCCCTCGAGCCTGCTCCGCCTTTCAGTGAGATCATGGCTGACCCTCAACCTCAACTCTACTTGCCTGCACTATTCCCATATCCCTTGATTCCCTTAATATCCAAAAATCTATCGATCTCTGTCTTGAATATGCTCAACAACGGAGCTTCCACTGCCCTCTGGGGGAGAGAATTTCAAAGATTCATAACCCTCTGAGTGAAATAGTTTCTCCTCATCTCAGTCCTAAAAGGCTGACCCCTTATGCTGAGACTGTGAACCCTGGTTCGTGTTTTGAAAAATGATTTCTTGAATACACCAGTTTCAGATTATAAATTTTGAAATAATTTGAAAATCTTTGTCAAATCAAATTATTGGGAACTATGAAGATGCAATACATATATATGAGTTTAAAACCATGGTGTGAACACAAGAATTAGGAGTAGGAGCAGGCCAAACTGCCTCTCGAGCCTGCTCCACCATTCAATAAGATCATGGCTGATTTTTAACCTCAACCCATTTTTCCGCTCGATCCCCATAATCTCTCGATTCCCCTAGAGTCCAAAAATCTGTTTCTCAGTCTTGAATATACTCAACGATTCAGCATCCATAGATCTTTGGGGTAGAGAATTCCAAAGATTTACAACCCTCTCAGTGAAGAAATTCCTCCTCGTCTCTATCTTAAATGGCCGACCCCTTATCCTGAGACTATGACCCCTAGTTCTGGACTCTCCAGCTAGGGCAAACAACCTCTCCGCATCTACCCTGTCAATCCCCCTCAGAATCTTGTGTTTCAATGAGATCACCTCTCATTCTTCTAAACTCCATCACCTCATTCTTCTAAACATCTACTCAAACTCTCCACATAGGACAGCCCTCTCATTCCAGGAATTAATCTAGTGAATCTTTGTTGCACCGCCTCTGAAGCAAGTATATCCTTCCTCAGATAAGGAGACCAAATCTGTGCACAATACTCCTAGTGTGGTCTCTCTGAAGCCCTGTACAATTGTAACAAGACTTCCTTACTCCTGAACTCCATCCCCCTTTCAGTAAAGGCCAACATGCCACTTGCCTTCCTAAGTGCTTGCTAACTCTCTGTTTCTTATCCGCGGCCATCTAAACCTCTCTCAACACTAACATTTAATAGTTTATCAGCATTTAGAAAATATTATTTTTTTCCTATTCTTCCTACCTCAAATTTCTTCATTATATTTCATCTGCCACCTTATTGCTCACTCACTTAACCTGTCTATATCATTTTGTAGGCTCTTTGTGTTCCCACAGCTTACTTTCCCACCTATATCGTTAGCAAACTTTGATACATTGCACTCGGTCCCTTCATCTAAGTCATTAATATAGTTATAAATAGCTGAGGCCCAAGCACTGATCCTTGCGGCACCCCACTAGTAACCGCCTGTCAACCGGAAAATGACCCGTTTGTCCCTACTCTGTTTTCTGTCCGTTAACCAATCCTCTATCCATGCTAATATATTACTCCTAACCCCATGAGCCCTTATTTTGCGTAACAACCTTTTTATGTGGCACACATCGAATGCCTTTTGGAAATCCAAATATACTACATCCACTGGTTCCCCTTTATCTACCCTGATGGCCCAACCATCATCAGCTGCTTCATCAATGACCTGTCCTCCATCATAAGGTCAGAAGTGGGAATGTTCGCTGATGATTGCACAGTGTTCCGTTCCATTCGCAACTCCTCAGAAAATGAAGCAGTCCATGACCGCATGCAGCAAGACCTGGACAGCATTCAGGCTCAGCCACACAAAATATTCATGGCACACAAGTGTCAAGCAACGACCATCTCCAACAAGCAAGAGTCTAACCACCTCTCCTTGATATTCAATGGCATTACCATTGCCAATTCGCCCACCATCAACATTGTGGGGGTCAACATTGACCAGAAACTTAACTGGACCATCCACATAAATACTGTGGCAACAAGAGCGGGTCAGAGCTGGATATTCTGTGGCGAGTGTCTCACCTCCTGACTCTCCAAAGCCTTTCCACCATATACAAGGCACAAGTCAGGAGTGTGATGGAATACTCTTCACTTGCCTGGATGAGTGCAGCTCCAACAATACTTGAGAAGCTCGACACCATCCAGGGCACAACAGCCCGGTTGATTGGCACTCCATCCACCACCTTAAACATTCACTCCGCACCGTGGCTGCAGTTTGTACTATCTATAAGCTGCACTGCAGCAACTCTCCACGGCCTCTTTGGCAGCAGGTCCCAAATCCATGACCTCTACCACCTAGAAGGACAAGGGCAGCAGGCGTATGGGAACACCATCATCTCCATGTTCCCCTCCAAGTTACACACCATTCTGACTTGGAACGATATCGCCATTCCTTCATCGTCGCTGGTCAAAGTCCTGCAACTCCCTCCCTAACAGCACTGTGGGAGTACCTTCACCACAAAGACTGCAGTGGTTCAAGAAGGCGGCTCAATACCACTTTCTCGAGAGCAATTGACGCCCATGAATAAAAAAAAACTTACACCCTCAAAAAATTAATTTGTTAAACACGATTTCCCTTTCATAAAACCATGTTGACTCTGCCTAATCATGTTCTGATTTTCTAAGTGCCATTTTACCACATCCTTAATAATGGATTTCAGCATTTTCCCGATGACTGATGTCAGGCTAAGGTGACCTAAAACTGTCCTAAATTTGTGTATTTCCAAGAATATTGCTGACTTAAACATTCGTATTTTCACAATTAGGAGTGAATAAATTATATTTCACTTCTTTGTTTAGAGTTCCAGGGTACAGTTCATTCATCTTCCAGCCCTTCAGTACCTTACCCAAGGTGGCATGCTTTCATGTATGAGCCTAGATAATGAATGAACACAGGCTGTTTGTTGATGAGCATCTTACGTGAGCCCAGTCCTGTTCCAACTTGCGTCCACAGATGCTCAATTCTAGCAGGAATCTTTGGCTGATTTTCTCCTCAGCCCCAACCCAGGAACGCTGAAGCCAGTTCTTTGACCATCGCTGCCACCTTGCCTCATGTCCACTTACTCAGCCAAGATTGTAGAACCTTCCTGGTCTGTGTATGTGTCTCAATTCCTCACTGGGTTTTTGTTGGATTTTAATCTACATTATAGTTAAACCAGTGTTACTTTGCAGTAACTCTTGTTCTTCAGTCCAAGACAGACTGTTACCAGTGCTGACACTACTTGGGCTGTTTCAAGTATGACAAATGGAAGCTTCTTTTTGTGACCCTTTGACAAGTGCGCACAGCATTTTGAATTCAACATCTTTCACAGCTGTGGAATAACCAGAATTATGCCTTCAGTTTGGAAAAGTGAACATACTGCTATACAAAACTTAGAATATAGTTAATAAGTAGCTGCACTCAATTTGTGTATTTTTAAATTTATATATTGACCGTATCAAATCCCACGGCACACATTGCTCCCTGATCAAGAGGGAAAGCAAACTGGCTTAAGCCACAGGTGCTGAGTACATTATTTGGAGTTCATCTGATTTGACTCAAATTTTCTCTTCCAGTAAAGAAATCCTTTCCCTGGAGTGCCTGGTTAGAATTGAGAATTTCCCATGTAAGAAGTGTGTGTTACATCAAGATGACTACAACCCCCATTCCCAGACAATTGTTTTAGATTCATGCGAATGTTAATTCATTTATTTTGGGTGCATACTGATGTGTTCTTCTGCTTTTGCCTTGGAAAACAGAATAAGATATTGACTTCAAGACAATGGATTATTTTTAATGTTAAAATGACTTCATCAATGATTTTAAGAGCCACTTGTAACACTAATTTATTCTTTCTGCCACTGTCAGAGGAAGAGAAAGAAACTAAAACATCAGTTAGTCAGCAAGAACCTGAGAAAGAGACCATTATAAGCAAGCTAGGTAAGATTGAAGGGGCAGGTTGACCTCTGAATTGTGCCGACAAGAGTAGCAAGAGGCAGAAAACTGCTAGTATAATTTTCTAATGATACTACTTTAAAGCTAAGATGAAACAATTTTTTTTTTTACATAAATGGTAATTTCTTGTTTGAGCTGGACTTTACATATTGCTACTGATTTAAATACCTTTTAAAGAAATTACCAAACTAAAGCACAGTTATCAAATGTTTAATTCTCTCATGCAAAATCCCGCCCTATTTTAGTTTTGACTTTCATTCATGAAATTAATTCTTCAGGTATTTTAGCAGAGGTAGTAACCTGATTAAAATAAGGACGAGCTTATCACATAATCTGATTGCTGATTGGTCCCATTGCAGGATAAGCAACACCCAGCAGTTTCTCTGGAGAGTGTAATTGTAACCGCCCAGCCTCAGTTCTGAGTGGCTTTGCAAAGTGTAATTCGAGCCATTCTGATTTCAGAACTTCCCTGCAAGCAATCAGAGGATGGAGCTGTTAGCAAAAGCCTCCCCTCCCCCAGCCAAAGTCGCTGACACCCCGAGCCCAAGTTCCCCCCACGCCCTCACCCACCCCGGCCAGGCCATGTGCAGGCCAGCCGAAGGCCCTAACACCAGCGCAAGTGCATGACCTCTGCCATAGATGGGACATTGTGCGTGGGTCATCGATTGTTAATCGGTTTATTGGGTATAAAGTGAATAGTGACAGTGTCATGACTTCCGGATTGCATCCACCGCGGGGGTAAAGGAGGTTAGAAGAACGTGATACATCTTCCCTGAGCTCCCTCTCCACCACCTCCCCCCCCAACCACCTCCCCCGGTGACTGTCTCTCTCTCCCGCCCCCCCCCCTCACCCCCCCCACCGTGTGTGTGTATCTCTCTCTCTCTCTCTCTCTCTCTGCTTTCTCTGCTCTCTCTGCTCTCTTTCCCCCCCCCCATGCCCGTCTTCCCCCCCCCCCTCTCTCTCTCCCCTCCCGCCGTGTCTCTCTCTCTCTCTCTCTCTCTCTCTCTCTCTCTCTCTCTCTCTCTCTCCCCTCCCCCCGTCTCTCGCTCTCTCCCTCGCCCGTCGGTCTCTCTCTCTCTCTCCCCTCCCCCCGTTGGTCTCTCACTCTCTCTCTCTCTCTCTCACTCTCACTCTCACTCTCACTCT
>NC_091979.1:182780058-182814477 GCF_044704955.1 Pristiophorus japonicus | reverse complement strand
CAGGGATCCCCCCCCCAACCACCACCACCACCACCCCCACGTTTGTGTCTCTCTCTCCCCCCATCCCTGCGTCTCTCTTTCTTTTTCCCCCCCCCCCTCCCCACTTCCGTGTTGTTTGGCTGGAATCATCCACCAACAAAAATTTCAACTAGGGTATCCAGGAATCCGATCCTTCATCACCAATGTGGTATATTCTCTGCGACTTCACAAATACACACTTACAAGATGGCTTCAACTCAGGAACTTGTCAGGTGACCTGACCTTTTTTATTATATACAGCATTGGTTGCATTACCACAGTAGCCCAATAGGTGGAACAGTAGTCCACAAGATGGAGCTATATATTACATTTGTCTTTTCTTTATTGTAGAAAATGTACCCTAGCTCACTGTGGAGAGCACGCTTACCTGCTGCTGGCCTGTGACAGTTTGGATTTTTATGCTGGATAGTTTCCTGATGCTCTCATAAGCTAGGCAAGACTTACTTCCCTATGAGTAGTTGGACAAACTTCTTGATGTTGTATTCGGCTTACTCGGTAAAAGGTGCTCCGACATGATCTTGAGGTCAGAAGGCATAAACTTTCCATCAGTTTGTGGCCAAGTCTATTGAATGAATTTATTGATAAATAGGCAGGAACGAAGTAGCATACAGTATTGAAACAGGACAGATATCTGTCACAGCTTGCTGTCAATGTGATGTAATTTGAGGGTACTTCAATGAGCTATTCCCTCCTGTAGTGATCTTGCTGTATTTCCTGTAAATTAGCCGAGTGTCCCAGAATCTCTAGCCCCGTGTATTTCTGCTCCCAGAGAGATTCACGATCCAAGATCCGAAACAGCTCTCATTAAAGTCACAAATTACATCCTTTGTGACTGTGACAAAGGCAAACTATACCTCCTCGTCCTTCTTGACTTGCCTGCAGCCTTTGACAAGGCTGACCACTCTATCCTTCTCCATGCATTTCCACTGTCATCCAGCTGGGTGGGACTGCACTTGCCTGGTTCCATTCTTATCTATCTAATTGTAGCCAGAGAATGAACTGCAACGGCTTCTCTTCTTACCTCGCATCGTTACCTCTGGTGTCCCCCAAGGATCTATCCTTGGCCCCCTCCTATTTCTCATCTACATGTCGCCACTTGTCAGTTTCCACATGTATGCTGATGACACCCAGCTCTACCTCACCACCAGTTCTCTCAAACCCTCCACTGTCTAAATTGTCAGACTACTTGCCTGGCATCCAGTTCTGGATGAGCAGAAATGTTCTCCAATTGAATATTGGGAAAACAGAAGCAATTGCTTTCGGTCCCCGCCGCAAACTCTAGACAGTGACTCCATCCTTCTCCCCACCTCCTGTCTGAGGCTTGACCAGACTGTTTGTAACCTTGGTGTCATATTTGACACTGAAATGAGCTTTCGTCCACATATCTGCAGCATAACTAAGACCGTAACTTCGCCCATCTCCGCCCTTGCATCAGCTCATCCTCTGCTGAAGCCCTCATCCATGCCTTTGTTCCCTCTAGACTTGACTATTCCAACACTCACCTAGCTGGCCTCCCACATTTTACCCTATGTAAACTAGAGATGATCCAAAACCGTGTCCTAACTCATACCAAGTCCTGCTCATCCATCACCTACAATGCACTAACCTACATTGGCTTCCGGTTAAGCAATGCCTTGATTTCAAAATTCTCATCCTTGTTTTCAAATCCCTCCATTGCCTCGCCCCCTCCCTATCTCTGTAATCCCGAGATGTCTGTGCTCCTCTAATTCTGCCCTCCTGAGCATCCCTGATTGTAATTGCACAACCATTGGTGGCCGTGTTGGCCGCAAGCTCGGTGTGGAGTCGCGCCATTGATGGTAGATGGCCGAGGCTTGGTTGGGGGGCAGGCATTAGGAAGATGACTTCCAAAGTTATTTTAAAAGTTAAAAGTTGATAAAGATTCCCAATTTATTTCAAAAGTTTCGAAGAGTTGTTAAAAAGTCGAAAATGTAAATCAATAATAGGTTATAAAAATTTCCCCAGTTTAAAAAGTTTCTAAAGGTTGTTAAAAAGTCAAAGATGTAGATCAATAATAGATGTTTAAAAGTATTTCGATTAAAAGTCTAAAATGTAAGTTTTAAAAGTTCTCCCAAATTGTTTAAAAAGTTTAAAAGTTGATTACAAGTTAAAAAAATTAATTAAAAGTTGGTTAAGAGTTTAAGACATTGGGTTGAATGCCGCCGCTGCGGTCCCTTCGGCCGGTTGACCGCCGGCCTCGGAGACCCTGCGGCCGATTCGACGTCCCCGAGTCTCTTTGGCCAGTTCCACGTTCCCCCCCCATCTGTCAGCATAATGAACACCTGGTGTGCGACCACAGGGACAGGCGTGGGCAAGTGTGGAGTCCTTTTCGGCCGGGAGGCTGATAGATCTGTGCCTGGTCTCCAGTTGTCTTGGATCCCCTTGCCACTGGATCAAGACCTTGTTCAGCTAAGCCCGTGTGGTTGCCGGTGTGCAGCGGCCACCCCACGTTAAAAGAACTCGCGCACAGGCATCTTCCACTCTGTCAGTATGAAATTCGAGACCTGGAATGTCAGGACCCTCATGGACAATTCCAATAGCAACAGGCTGAATGCCGCACCGCCATAGTTGCCCGGGAACTCAGACGTTTTGACATTGGCATCGCCGCCCTAAGCGAGACCCGGTGGGCAGGGGAAGGCCAGTTCAAGGAACATGGTGGAGGTTACACCTTCTTCTGGAAAGGAAAACCAGAGGCAGAATGCTGCCTTCATGGAGTCGGCTTTGCCGTCAAGAATGAGCTGGTCGACCACCTCAAAGACTCACCCTGTGGGGTTAACGAACGCCTCACGACTCTTCGTATTACCCTATCCCGGAACCAATGTGCCACAGTCATCAGTGCGTACACTCCTACACTCGATGCAACGGATGAGGCTAAAGAGGGTTTTTATTCCAACCTTGAGACATCCTTGTCCCGCGTCCCCACGCACGATAAATTGATCCTCCTGGGTGATTTTAATGCCTTGGTCGGCAAAGACACAGCCCTGTGGGGCAGGCGTGATTGGCAGAGAGGGGGTAGGGCAAGCCAACTCCAGTGGTACCCTACTTCTGACAAAATGTCTGGAACATGAACTCCTCATCACCAACACCCTGTTCTGCCAGAGGGACAAATACAAGGCATCGTGGCAATACCCTCGCTCCAAACACTGGCACCTGCTTGACTATGTCATCGTCCGAGTCAGGGATCGCAAGGATATGCGCATCACGCGCGCCATGACAGGAGCTGATGACTGCTGGACGGACCCACCGCCGAATCTGATCCACCATCAACATTAACATTGCCCCAAAGCAGAGGGGACAGCAGAAGCAGTTCCGCAAAAATGTTAATGCCGGGGCACTTAGAGACCCAGCTAAGAGAGCCCTATACAGCCAGCGCCTCACAGCCAATCTGGCGTGCCTTGACCCTGAGATGCTGAATCCTCATAGCGCTTGGTCTGCCCTCCAGGCCTCTATAACGAGTGCCTGTGAAGAGACACTTGGTCACTCAACCAGAAAACATAAGGATTAGTTTGATGAAAATGATCAGGAGATCGAAGAACTCAGATCGCAAGCGCAAAGCATTTCTGAGCCTCAAGCAACAACCCAATTTGGGAGCTGCAAAACAACATTACAGACGGCTCAAGGCTCAGGTCCAACAAAAAACCCGGGACCAAAAGAACAGGTGGTGGATGGAGAAATCACAGGAGGTACAACAACTGGCTGACAGCCACGATATGCGAGGATTCTTCGCTGCAGTCAAGGCCACCTACGGTCCAAACTCCCAAAGCCCCACCCCATTCCTTGCCAAGAATGGGGAAACACTCATCAAGGACACCGAGGCTGTCAGGGGCCGATGGAAGGAGCACTTTGAAGATCTCCTCAATCAAGACTCTGCCTTTGACTCGAGTGTTCTCATAGAAACATAGAAAATAGGTGCAGGAGTAGGCCATACGGCCCTTCGAGCCTGCACCGCCATTCAATGAGTTCATGGCTGAACATGCAACTTCAGTACCCCACTCCTGCTTTCTCGCCATACCCCTTGATCCCCCTAGTAGTAAGGACGACATCTAACTCCTTTTTGAATATATTTAGTGAATTGGCCTCAACAACTTTCTGTGGTAGAGAATTCCACAGGTTCACCACTCTCTGGGTGAAGAAGTTTCTCCTCATCTCGGTCCTAAATGTCTTACCCCTTATCCTTAGACTGTGACCCCTGGTTCTGGACTTCCCCAACATTGGGAACATTCTTCCTGCATCTAACCTGTCTAAACCCATCAGAATTTTAAACGTTTCTATGAGATCCCCTCTCATTCTTCTGAACTCCAGTGAATACAAGCCCAGTTGATCCAGTCTTTCTTGATATGTTAGTCCCGCCATCCCGGGAATCAGTCTGGTGAACCTTCGCTGCACTCCCTCAATAGCAAGAATGTCCTTCCTCAAGTTAGGAGACCAAAACTGTACACAATACTCCAGGTGTGGCCTCACCAAGGTCCTGTACAACTGTAGTAACACCTCCCTGCCCCTGTACTCAAATCCCCTCGCTATGAAGGCCAACATGCAATTTGCGTTCTTAACCGCCTGCTGTACCTGCATGCCAACCTTCAATGACTGATGTACCATGACACCCAAGTCTCGTTGCACCTCCCCTTTTCCTAATCTGTCACCATTCAGATAATAGTCTGTCTCTCTGTTTTTACAACCAAAGTGGATAACCTCACATTTATCCACATTATACTTCATCTGCCATGCATTTGCCCACTCACCTAACCTATCCAAGTCACTCTACAGCCTCATAGCATCCTCCTTGCAGCTCACACTGCCACCCAACTCCCCCTAGGACATTGGTTCCGGTCCTGCCTAGGTGCAGACCGTCCGGTTTGTACTGGTCCCACCTCCCCCAGAACCGGTTCCAAAGCCCCAGGAATTTGAATCCCTCCCTGCTGCACCACTGCTCAAGCCACGTATTCATCTGAGCTATCCTGTGATTCCTACTCTGACTAGCACGTGGCACTGGTAGCAATCCCGAGATTACTACTTTTGAGGTCTTACTTTTTAATTTAACTCCTAGCTCCTTAAATTCGTCTCGTAGGACCTCATCCCGTTTTTTACCTATATCGTTGGTACCAATGTGCACCACGACAACTGGCTGTTCACCCTCCATTTTCAGAATGTCCTGCACCTGCTCCGAGACATCCTTGACCCTTGCACCAGGGAGGCAACATACCATCCTGGAGTCTCAGAAATGCCTATCTATTCCCCTTACAATTGAATCCCCTATCGCTATCGCTCTCCCACTCTTTTTCCTGCCCTCCTGTGCAGCAGAGCCAGCCAAGGTGCCATGAACTTGGCTGCTGCTGCCCTCCCCTGATGAGTCATCCCCCTCAACAGTACTCAAAACGGTGTATCTGTTTTGCAGAGGGATGACCGCAGTGGACCCCTGCACTACCTTCCTCGCACTGCTCTTCCTGTTGGTCTTCCATTCCCTATCTGGCTGTGGACCCTTTACCTGCGGTAAGACCAACTCGCTACACATGCTAATCACGTCATTCTCAGCATCGTGGATGCTCCAGAGTGAATCCACCTTCAGCTCCAATTCTGCAACGCGGACCGTCAGGAGCTGGAGGCGGATACACTTCCCGCAGACGTAGTCGTCAGGGACACTGGAAGTGTCCCTGAGTTCCCATATAGTACAGGAGGAGCATATCACGTGTCCGAGCTCTCCTGCCATGATTTAACCCTTAGATACACTTAATTTGGTGACAACAATGTTAACAGGTTACTTACTGATATAAAAAAGAAAAAGTAAAGCTACTTACCAATCACTTACCCCTTTGGCTGTGACGTCACCTTTTTGATTTCTTTCTACTTCTTTTTTGCTTTCTCTCCCCGCTGAAGCTACACAGGCACACTTTATAGGCCTCACTCACGCTGCTCCCGCCTCTCGCCGCCTGCCGCCGCCTCAGGAACACCCGCTGGGCCTTTATAGGCCTCACTCACGCTGCTCCCGCTTCTCGCCGACTGCCGACTGCCGCCTCAGGAACACCCGCTGGGCCTTTATAGGCCTCACTCACGCTGCTCCCGCTTCTCGCCGACTGCCGACTGCCGCCTCAGGAACATCCGCTGGGCCTTTATCGGCCTCACTCACGCTGCTCCCGCCTCTTGCCGACTGCCACCGCCTCAGGAACACCCGCTGGGCCTTTATCGGCCTCACTCACGCTGCTCCCGCCTCTTGCCGACTGCTGCCGCCTCAGGAACACCCGCTGGGCCTTTATCGGCCTCACTCACGCTGCTCCCGCCTCTTGCCGACTGCCGCCGCCTCAGGAACACCCGCTGGGCCTTTATCGGCCTCACTCACGCTGCTCCCGCCTCTTGCCGACTGCCGCCGCCTCAGGAACACCCGCTGGGCCTTTATAGGTCTCACTCACGCTGCTCCCGCCTCTTGCCGACTGCCGCCGCCTCAGGAACACCCGCTGGGCCTTTATCGGCCTCACTCACGCTGCTCCCGCCTCTTGCCGACTGCCGCCGCCTCAGGAACACCCGCTGGGCCTTTATCGGCCTCACTCACGCTGCTCCCTTCTCAACTCCATCCCACAGCATGCAACCCGCCACCAACTCCGTGAAACTCCAATGTTGCACGAGGTAGGCAAAGCCATAAAACAGCTTAAGAATAACAAGGCTATGGGTGCGGATGGAATCCCTGCTGAGGCGCTAAAGTATGGCAGAGAGGCGCTGTTGGCGCAGATACATGATCTCGTTTCTCTCATCTGGAGGGGGGAGATCAGAGAGATGCACTGATTGTGACCATTTTTTGAAAAGGGGACAAGTCCGACTGCAGCAACTACAGGGGAATCTCCCTGCTATCAGCCACTGGGAAAGTTGTCACTCGAGTTCTACTCAATCGTCTTCTCCCTGTGGCCGAGGAGCTCCTCCTGGAATCACAATGCGGATTTCGTCCCCTACGGGGCACAACTGACATGATCTTTGCAGCGCGACAGTTGCAGGAAAAATGCAGGGAGCAGCGCCAGCCCTTCTACACAGCTTTTTTTGATCTTACAAAGACCTTTTGACACTGTCAACCGTGAGGGTCTATGGAGCGTCCTCCTCCGTTTCGGATGCCCCCAAAAGATTGTCAGCATCCTTCGCCTGCTTCACGATGACATGCAGGCCGTGATCCTTACCAACGGATCCATTACAGACCCAATTCACGTCTGGACCGGGGTCAAACAGGGCTGCGACAGCACTCCAACCCTCTTCGCAATCTTCCTCGTCGCCATGCTCCATCTCGCAGTCAACAAGCTCCCTGCTGGAGTGGAACTATACTACAGAACCAGTGGGATGCTATTTAACCTACCCCGCCTCCAGGCCAGGTCCAAGGTCACCCCAACCTCTGTCGTTGAGCTGCAGTATGCGGACGACGCCTGCGTCTGTGCGAATTCAGAGGCTGAACTCCAGGATGTAGTCAATGTATTCAGTGAGGCATATGAAAGCATGGGCCTTACGCTTAACATCCGTAAGACGAAAGTCCTCCACCAACCTGTCACTGCCGCACAGCACTGCCCTTCAATCATCAAGATCCGTGGACCATTTCTCATATCTCGGGAGCCTCTTATCTACAAAGGCAGACATTGATGCAGAGATTCCAGTGTGCCAGTGCAGCCTTCGGCCATCTGAGGAAAAGAGTGTTTGAAGACCCGGGCCCTGAAGCCTACCACCAAGCTCATGGTCAACAGGGCTGTAGTAATACCCGCCCTCCTGTATGGATCTGAGGCATGGACGATGTATAGAAGGCACCTCAAGTCGCTGGAGATATATCACCAACGATGTCTCTGCAAGATCCTGCAAATCCCCTGGGAGGAGAGGCGCACCAACATCAGTGTCCTCATAAGAACATAAGAACATAAGAATTAGGAACAGGAGTAGGCCATCTAGCACCTCGAGCCTGCTCTGCCATTCAATAAGATCATGGCTGATCTGGCCGTGGACGCAGCCCCACTTACCCGCCCGCTCCCCATAACCCTTAATTCCCTTATTGGTTAACAATCTATCTATCTGTGACTTGAATTCATTCAATGAGCTAGCCCCAACTGTTTCCTTGGGCAGAGAATTCCACAGATTCACAACCCTCTGGGAGAAGAAATTCCTTCTCAACTCGGTTTTAAATTGGCTCCCCCGTGTTTTGAGGCTGTGCTCCCCAGTTCTAGTCTCCCCTACCAGTGGAAACAACCTCTCTGCCTCTATCTTGTCTATCCCTTTCATGATTTTAAATGTTTCTATAAGATCACCCCTCATCCTTCTGAACTCCAACGAGTAAAGACCCAGTCTACTCAATCTATCATCATAAGGTAACCCCCTCATCTCCAGAATCAGCCTAGTGAATCGTCTCTGTACCCCTTCCAAAGCCAGTATATCCTTCCTTAAGTAAGGTGACCAAAACTGCACGCAGTACTCCAGGTGCGGCCTTACCAATACCCTATACAGTTGCAGCAGGACCTCCCTGCTTTTGTACTCCATCCCTCTCACAATGAAGGCCAACATTCCATTCGCCTTCCTGATTACCTGCTGCACCTGCAAAATAACTTTTTGGGATTCATGCACAAGGACCCCCAGGTCCCTCTGTACCTCAGCATGTTGTAATTTCTCCCCATTCAAATAATATTCCCTTTTACTGTTTTTTTTTTCCCCAAGGTGGATGACCTCACACTTTCCGACTTGTATTGCATCTGCCAAACCTTAGCCCATTCGCTTAACCTATCTAAATCTCTTTGCAGCCTCTCTGTTCCTCTACACAACCTGCTTTCCCACTAATCTTAGTGTCATCTGCAAATTTTGTTACATTAAACTCCGTCCCCTCTTCCAGGTCATCTATGTATATTGTAAACAGTTGTGGTCCCAGCACCGATCCCTGTGGCACACCACTAACCACCGATTTCCAACCCGAAAAGGACCCATTTATCCCGACTCCCTGCTTTCTGTTCGCCAGCCAATTCTCTATCCATGCTAATACATTTTCTGTGACTCCGCTTACCTTTATCTTCTGCAGGAACCTTTTGTGTGGCACCTTATCGAATGCCTTTTGGAAATCTAAATACACCACATCCATCGGTACACCTCTGTCCACCATGCTCGTTATATCCTCAAAGAATTCCAGTAAATTAGTTAAACATGATTTTCTCTTCATGAATCCATGCTGTGTCTGCTTGATTGCACTATTCCTATCTAGATGTCCCGCTATTTCTTCCTTAATGATAGCTTCAAGCATTTTCCCCACTACAGATGTTAAACTAACCGGCCTATAGTTACCTGCCTTTTGTCTGTCCCCTTTTTTAAACAGCGGCGTTACATTAACTGCTTTCCAATCCGCTAGTACCTCCCCAGAGTCCAGAGAATTTTGGTAGATTATAACGAATGCATCTGCTATAACTTCCGCCATCTCTTTTAATACCCTGGGATGCATTTCATCAGGACCAGGGGACTTGTCTACCTTGAGTCCCATTAGTCTGTCCAGCACTACCCCCCCTAGTGATAGTGATTGTCTCAAGGTCCTCCCTTCCCACATTCCTGTGACCAGCAATTTTTGGCATGGTTTTTGTGTCTTCCACTGTGAAGACTGAAGCAAAATAATTGTTTAAGGTCTCAGCCATTTCCACATTTCCCATTATTAAATCTCCCTTCTCATATTCTAAGGGACCAAGCTAACATCCCCAGTATTGAAGCACTGACCACACTCGACCAGCTTTGCTGGGCAGGGCACATAGTACACATGCCAGATACGAGACTCCCTAAGCAAATGCTTCATGCGGAGCACCTTCATGGTAAACAAGCCAAAGGAGGACAGCGTAAACATTATAAGGACACCCTCAAAGCCTCCCTGGTAAAGTGCGACATCACCACTGACACCTGGGAGACCCTGGCCGAAGACCGCCCGAGGTGGAAAAAGTACATCCGGGAGGGCGCTGAGCTCTTTGAGTCTCAATGCAAAGAGCATGAAGAGGCCAAGCGCAGGCAGCGAAAGGAGTGCGCGGCAAAGCAGCCCCCCGACCCCGTCCCTCGACGAATGACTGTCCCACCTGTAACAGGGTCTGTGGCTCTCGTATCGGAATGTTCAGCCCTCAAAGAACTCACTTTGGGAGTGGAAGCAAATCCTCCTTGATTCCGAAGGACTGCCTATGATGATGATGATCGTGGCCGTGCCTTCTGTTGCCGAGACCCCAAGCTCTGGAACTCCCTGCCTAAACCTCTCTGCCTCTCTACCTCTTTTTCCTCCTTCAAGACACTCCTTAGAAACATAGAACCATAGAAAATAGGTGCAGGAGTCGGCCATTCGGCCCTTCGAGCCTGCACCTCCATTCAATAAGATCATGGCTGATCATTCACCTCAGTGCCCCTTTCCTGCTTTCTCTCCATATACTTTGATTCCTTTAGCCGTAAGGGCCATATCTAACTCCCTCTTGAATATGTCCAATGAACTGGCATCAACAACTCTCTGCAGTAGAGAATTCCACAGGTTAACAATTCTCTGAGTAAAGAAGTTTCTCCTCATCTCAGTCTTAAATAGCTTACCCCTTATCCTTAGACTGTGACCCCTGGTTCTGGACTTCCCCAATATAGGGAACATTCTTCCTGCATCTAACCTGCCCAGACCCGTCAGAATTTTATATGTTTCTATGAGATCCTCTCTCATCCTTCTAAACTCCAGTGAATACAGGCCCAGTCGATTCAGTCTCTCCTCATATATGTCAGTCCTGCCAATCCAGGAATCAGTCTGGTGAACCTTCGCTGCACAGCCACAATAGCAGGAACGTCCTTCCTCCGATTATGAGACCAAAACTGAACACAATATTCCAACTGCAGTAAGACCTCCCTGCTCTATACTCAAATCCCCTAGCTATGAAGGCCAACATACCATTTGCCGCCTTCACTGCCTGCTGTACCTGCATGCCAACTTTCAATGTCTGATGTGACAGAGGGAAGTAGAAGTGGGGCAGAAGCAAAAGATAGAAAGAAGAACAGTTAAAGTGGAAGGCAGAGAAACCCAAGGCAAAAAGCAATAAGGGCCACATTACAGCAAAATTCTAAAGGGGCAAAGTGTGTTCAAAAGACAAGCCTGAATGCTCTGTGTCTCAATGCGAGAAGTATTCGTAATAAGGTGGACAAATTAACTGCGCAGATAGCTGTTAACGGATATGATGTAATTGGCATCACAGAGACATGGCTCCAGGGTGACCAAGGCTGGAAACTCAACATCCAGGGGTATTCAACATTCAGGAAGGATAGACAGAAAGGAAAAGGAGGTGGGGTGGCATTGCTGGTTAAAGAGGAAATTAACGCAATAGTAAGGTAGGACATTAGCTTGGATGATGTGGAATCGGTATGGGTGGAGCTATGGAATACCAAAGGGCACAAAACGCTAGTGGGAGTTGTGTACAGACCACCAAACAGTAGTAGTGAGGTTGGGGACAGCATCAAAGAAGAAATTAGGAATACGTGCAATAAAGGTACAGCAGTTATCATGGGCGACTTTAATCTACATATTGATTGGGCGAACCAAACTAGTAGCAATACAGTGGAGTAGGACTTCCTGGAGTGTATTAGGGACGGCTTTCGAGACCAATATGTCGAGGAACTAACTAGAGGGCTGGGCATCCTAGACTGGGTGATGTGTAATGAGAAAGGACTAATTAGCAACCTTGTTGTGTGAGGCCCCTTGGGGAAGAGTGACCATAATATGGTAGAATTCTTTATTAAGATGGAGAGTGACACAGTTAATTCAGAGACTAGGGTCCCGAACTGAAGGAAAGGTAACTTCAATGGTATGAGATGTCAATTGGCTAGAATTGGCGAGTGATACTTAAAGGGTCGACGGTGGATAGGCAATGGCAGACATTTAAAAATCACATGGATGAACTTCAACAATTGTGCATCCCTGTCTTGAGTAAAAAATAAAACTGGGAAGGTGGCTCAACCGTGGCTAACTAGGGAAATTAAGGATAGTGTTAAATCCAAGGGAAGAGGCATATAAATTGGCCAGAAAAAGCAGCAAACCTCAGGACTGGGAGAATTTTATGATTCAGCAGAGGAGAACAAAGGGTTTAATTAGGAGGGCAAAAATAAGAGTATGAGAGGAAGCTTGCTGGGAACATAAAAACTGACTGCAAAAGCTTCTATAGATATGTAAAGAGAAAAAGATTGGTGAAGACAAACGTAGGTCCCTTGCAGTCAGATTCAAGTGAATTTATAATGGGTAACAAAGAAATGGTGGACCAGTTAAACAAATACTTTGGTTCTGTCTTCACGAAGGAAGACACAAATAACGTTCCGGAAATACTAGGCGACCAAGGGTCGAGTGATAAGGAGGAACTGAAGGAAATCCTTATTAGACGGGAAATTGTGTTAGGGAAATTGATGGGATTGAAGGCCAGTAAATCCCCGGGCCTGATAATTGGCATCCCAGAGTACTTAAAGAAGTGGCCCTAGAAATAGTGGATGCATTAGTGATCATTTTCCAACAGTCTATTGACTCTGGATCAGTTCCTATGGACTGGAAGGTAGCTAATGTAACACCACTTTTTAAAAAAGAAGGGAGAGAGAAAACAGGTCATTTATAGACCGGTTAGCTTGACATTAGTCGTGGGGAAAATGTTGGAATCAATTATTAAGGATGAAATAGCAGCCCATTTGGAAAGCAGTGACAGGATTGGTCCAAGTCAGCATGGATTTATGAAGGGGCAATCATGCTTGACAAATCTTCGAGAATTTTTTGAGGAAGTAACTGATAGAGTGGACAAAGGAGAACTAGTGGATGTGTGATGTATTTGGACTTTCAAAAGGCTTTTGACAAGGTCCCACATAAGAGATTGGTGTGCAGAATTAAAGCACATGGTATTGGGGGGTAATGTACCAACGTGGTTAGAGAACTGGTTGGCAGACAGGAAGCAGAGAGTCGGGATAAACGGGTTCTTTTCAGAATGGCAGGCAATGACTAGTGGGGTGCCGCAGGGCTCAGTGCTGGGACCCCAGCTATTTACAATATACATTAATGATTTAGATGAAGGAATTGAGTGTAATATCTCCAAGTTTGCAGATGACACTAAGCTGAGTGGCAGTGTGAGCTGTGAGGAGGACGCTAAGAAGGTGCAGGGTGACTTGGATAGGTTAGGTGAGTGGGCAAACGCATGGCAGATGTGAGATTATCCACTTTTGTGGCAAAAACACGAAGGCTGAATATTATCTGAATGGTGGCAGATTAGGAAAAGGGGAGCTGCAACGAGATCTGGATGTCATGGAACATCAGTCATTGAAAGTTGGTATGCAGCTACAGTAGGCGGTGAAGAAGGCAAATGGTATGTTGGCCTACATAGCTAGGAGATTTGAGTATAGGAACACTGAGCTCTTCATGCAGTTGTACAGAGCCTTTGTGAGAAACATAGAAAATAGGTGCAGGAGTAGGCCATTCGGCCCTTCGAGCCTAAACCACCATTCAATAAGATCATGGCTGATCTGGCCGTGGACTCAGCTCCACTTACTCGCCCGCTCCCCATAACCCTTAATTCCCTTATTGGTTAAAAATCTATCTATCTGTGATTTGCATACATTCAATGAGCTAGCCTCAACTGCTTCCTTGGGCAGAGAATTCCACAGATTCACAACCCTCTGGGAGAAGAAATTCCCTCTCAACTCGGTTTTAAATTGGCTCCCCTGTATTTTGAGGCTGTGCCCCCTAGTTCTAGTCTCCCCGACCAGTGCAAACAACCTCTCTGCCTCTATCTTGTCTATCCCTTTCATGATTTTAAATGTTTCTATAAGATCACCCCTCATCCTTCTGAACTCCAACGAGTAAAGACCCAGTCTACTCAATCTATCATCATAAGGTAACCCCCTCATCTCCGGAATCAGCCTAGTGAATCGTCTCTGTACCCCCTCCAAAGCTAGTATATCCTTCCTTAAGTAAGGTGACCAAAACTGCACGCAGTACTCCAGGTGCGGCCTCACCAATACCCTATACAGTTGCAGCAGAACCTCCCTGCTTTTGTCCTCCATCCCTCTCACAATGAAGGCCAACATTCCATTTGCCTTCCTGATTACCTGCTGCACCTGCAAACTAACTTTTTGGGATTCATGCACAAGGACCCCCAGGTCCCTCTGTACCTCAGCATGTTGTAATTTCTCCCCATTCAAATAATATTCCCTTTTACTGTTTTTTTTCCCCAAGGTGGATGACCTCGCACTTTCCGCCTTGTATTCCATCTGCCAAACCTTAGCCCATTCGCTTAACCTATCTAAATCTCTTTGCAGCCTCTCTGTGTCCTCTACACAACCCGCTTTCCCACTAATCTTTGTGTCATCTGCAAATTTTGTTACACTAAACTCTGTCCCCTCTTCCAGGTTATCTATGTATATTGTAAACAGTTGTGGTCCCAGCACCGATCCCTGTGGCACACCACTAACCACCGATTTCTAACCCGAAAAGGACCCATTTATCCCGACTCTCTGCTTTCTGTTAGCCAGCCAATTGTCTATCCATGGCCTCACCTGGAATATTATATTCAGTTTTGGTCTCCTAATCTGAGGAAGGACGTTCTTGCTATTGAGGGAGTGCAGCGAAGGTTCACCAGACTGATTCCCGCGATGGCAGGACTGACATATGTGGAGAGACTGGATTGACTGGGCCTGTATTCACTAGAATTTAGAAGGGTGAGAGGGGGTCTCATAGAAACATCTAAAATTCTGATGGGACTGGACAAGTTAGATGCAGGAAGAATGTTCCTGATGTTGGGGAAGTCCAGAACCAGTGGACGCAGTCTAAGGATAAGGGGTAAGCCATTTAGGACTGAGATGCGGAGAAACTTCTTCACTCAGAGAGTTGTTAACCTGTGGAATTCCCTCTCGCAGAGAGTTGTTGATGCCAGTTCATTGGATATATGCAAGAGGGAGTTAGATATGGCTCTTGCGACTAATGGGATCAAGGGGTGTGGAGAGAAAGCAGGAAAGAGGTACTGAGGTGAATGATCAGCTATGATCTTATTAAATGGTGGTGCAGGCTCAAAGGGCCGAATGGCCTACTCCTGCACCTATTTTCTATGTTTTAACAACGTTAACGGTACTATATAAATTCAATTTGTTGTTGTAGATCACTAGTGTTCACTGAACTTTATTTCTATCCAAACCACTCCAGAAAACGGTGTTATTAATACATCACACTCGAGCTCGGCTCAGATTCCATATTAGCTAAGTAGGTTTATTTACAGAAATTTAACAAGTAAAACACATGCAAGAATGAGAGCTTAAATACAATGGCAGCATTAAAAGTACATACAGTTAGAGTCTTTTACTTTTGATTCAATTTAACGCAAGGCCACGCTGATTCCCATGTTTTGTGGTTCAATTTTTCTGTCTTTCTCTCGAGTTCCCCATACCTTTTGCACCCAACAAAATACACCTTTTTGCTTTGAAATTTAGGGAGTCTGCAGTAAATTCCAGGCTGACACACAATTATGCAGAAGAGGTTAGCTATCTCTATGTTGAAATGATTCACTGGAAGGTGGAGGTCTAATTTCTCAAGTATAGTCTTCTTGACTTAATACATTGATACTGCTTGGAAGCCAAAGACTAAAGCAATCTCCTGAAAGCTGGGCATACTGGAGCTAGTGTCAGCCATGGCTCAGTTGGTAGCACTCTCGTCTCTTGAGTCAGAAGGTTGTGGGTTCAAGGCCCACTCCAGAGATTTCAGCACACAAATGTAGCTGACACTCCAGTGTGTCAGAGCTGCCGGCTTTCGAATGAGAGAACAGACAGGGCCCTATCTGTTCTCTCAGGTGGCTATAAAAGATCCCATGGCAATTTCGAAAAGAGCAGGGGAGTTATCCCTGGTGTCCTGGCCAATATTTATCCTTCAATCATCATCCCTAAAACAGATTATCTAGTTGTGGGAACTTGCTGTGTGCAAGTTACAGGTAACTACACTTCAGTAAAGCACTTTGGACATCCGATCGTCGTGATGGGCGCCATATTCTTCTTTCTGGGTTTGCTATCTCAAGCATTACCTATTCACAACTTTACATTTATGCAGGGCACATTATACACACATTTAAGTTCTGTCCCTCTACCTATACCACGACAGTAGCAATGACTCTAATGCTGCTTGTCTGTGCAGTGGTAGGAACAAGTAATGTACACTAAAATAAAATTTTCCGCACTGGCGAACCGTGGTGATACTACCTTTTGGGTAATATATTTTCTCAGGTGTTTTGGCTGGAAAGTAGAGGTCATCTTTTATGTGAGACACCTTACATCCGAGTATACATTGTTATTATAATTGGGGTGCTCTGAATTAGGTACAAAATGTGCTCAGAATGCCACGAGATCTACGGACCATTCATTACTTAATTTGACACCTTGTCCTTGTGTGTGCTTTTAAAGTTCTTTACATTGTTTAGATAATGAATTCTGAATGTTTTAGTACTTTTGGTTTGGGGTTTGATGTTGAAAATAGAAGCAATGATTCAAGCATCTCATTGTAATATACTCTTTTCCCTTTCTAGATGAGTCAGATGTTGAAGGAGGTAAGTACTTGTGTTTCAGCATTGACTGTTGCTCTCTGCTTTGAAACTGGAAATAAAGAAAAGATCAATTGTTAAATATGGTCACTGATCTAAATGTCTGGTCATCTTTAAATTGCTGAAAGTGAATTGCTGGAAAATATTAGTGACTTTGATATTCTGTCCAGTAAAGGGGTCATAAGTAAAGTATCCATTCTGCCTTCTGTAATACAAGTCATCTGAAGGGAGAATATGTTTTCTGAATAGATTTCAAAATTGTAGGAACAAAGCTTCCAATGAAAAAATAAGTTCTGCATCTGAATCATTGTGGCATCGAAGATGAGGAGTGCTTGTTTGCTGCCCAGACTTTGAAAACTGAAAATAACATATAACAAAATTTACTTATCCTTGCGCAGTTATAACACAGCCATCTGAATCGGACAATGAGATGAGGTTCTTGTACCTCCTTCACAAAACAAAAAAAAAAGTATTTTCATTTCGCACAATTTTGGAACTATATATAAATAGCACCTCAGTTTGTCATTTTAAATTCTCAAATGTTGATTCATCAAACTGATGCACAAGTTAAGATATTTCTGACAATTACAGTGATGGTTGTGTAAAATTATTTTCCACTGTGTTTTGGCACTTGAGACTGTGGCATTGAATAACTCTTCTCAACTTATCATGTTCAATCACCCCATTGTAGAGAACAGTGCTTTTGTGACTCCTGCATCATAACATAGTGATATTCACGCATTAGTGGTTTTATCCTTGAAAACCCATAATCCTCTACTGCATCCCTCTTTCTTCACTAGAACCTCCAACAGAGTTGCCCTCTGCCCTAGCTCTGAACCTGAATATTACCCTAACTTCTCTCCTAGTTTCCCTCATGGCCTCTCCAAGCTCATGTTCTCCAAGAGTCGCAGGTCTGCTACTTTCTTGAACCCATTCTCACTAACATGACCATCCAGCTTCTCTTCCTGGCCTCCATGCTAGCTGACATTGCAAATGGTTCCATCTCTATCCCCTCCCCCTCCCGCCCCCCCCCCCCCACCAAAAAAAAACCTTCAACCCTTCTGTCCTTGCAAACTACCACCCCATTTGCTTTCCTCTCAAGTCCTTGACTGTATTGTGGTTTCCCAAATCTGTGCTCATCTTCCTGCAATTCAGTTTTGAATCTCTTCAATCAGGTTTCTGCCCCTGATCAAAGTCATAAATTATAACCACCCTCGTGCACTATCTCTCCTCGTCCTTTTCGATCTCTCTGCAGTCTTTGACACGGTTGACCGCACCATCCTTCTCCAATACCTCTCCTCCTTTGCCCAGCTGAGTGGGTTTGCCCACACTTGGTTTCACTCTTTTCAATTGTTAGCAATGCAGATATAGTAATATCGACAAAGGCTGCAGTCCTGCATCTATATGGAAAGATAGAGTTCAGAAGGATGAGGGGTGATCTTATAGAAACATTTAAAATAATGAAAGGGATAGACAAGATAGAGGCAGAGAGGTTGTTTCCACTGGTCGGGGAGACTAGAACTAGGGGGCACAGTCTCAAAATACGGGGGAGCCAATTTAAAACCGAGTTGAGAAGGAATTTCTTCTCCCAGAGAGTTGTGAATCTGTGGAATTCTCTGCCCAAGGAAGCAGTTGAGGCTAGCTCATTGAATGTATTCAAGTCACAGATAGATAGATTTTTAACCAATAAGGGAATTAAGGGTTACGGGGAGCGGGCGGGTAAGAGGAGCTGAGTCTACGGCCAGATCAGCCATGATCTTGTTGAATGGCGGAGCAGGCTCGAGGGGCTAGATGGCCTACTCCTGTTCCTAATTCTCATGTTCTTATAAATTGAGTTCAACACTTGGGGGCTGACTTTTATCGATGTCCCGCCTGCAGCCTCCGAGGTTCTGACAGAAATAGCCGTTTTCTGGAACCGTCAATCTCCCGTCGAGGATCCGCCCGATGGAAGATTTGTGGGGAAGGGTTCCGCCCACGTTGCAGTGTCCCGCCCGCCCGCCCATGCCGGAAGTCAGATAATCGCCATTTTGATCACTTTTGCTGCACTCCCGCTGACCTGCCGCCCGTCAGAAGGACCACTCTGGAGAAGCAGGTCTGAGCTGGGCGGCAGTGGGCCAGCAATCTGGCGGGAGGCAGCACAATTAGCGGGAGGACGGGAGCAGTGTGGGTGGTGTCAATTGGGAGATCAGGAAGAAGGCTGCACTATTTCAGCATCAATCGGGAGGGAGGAAGCAGTGTGAGCGGTCTCAATCGGGAGGGAGGGAGGCAGCAGTGTGAGCGGGCAGCATTCGCACTTCGGCTGGGAGGAAGGGAGAGGTGGAGGCATTGGGCCAGCTCTGGCACATCGGCTGGGAGGGAGTGCTGGTGGCCATCACATCACGGCAGCCAGTCGGATTCTGCAACATATCAGTGGGACTGCTGGAAAGAAGTTAGGTCAATGTTGCATTGCTTTCTTGCTGATCGTGATGTTTAAGTTGGATGTGATAAAACCAACTAAAATTTGTGTAAGCTAATAGAGGCTTTTTTGTTGCACCTTGTTGAAAGTCCTTCATCAGGAAGGCCAATGGCAAAGGGAAAATTATGAGTGACTGACAAGTGTTCAGCATCTCACATATTGTACATCCAAGCTGATTCATTAATTGTCTCGCACAATGTACTGCAATGTAACTGATGACCATGGCATCTCAGCGCTGGCACTCCTCCATCTTTGGCCACGTTAAAAGAGGGTTGAAGTTTGCAATGTATTTAACCCTGTGTAACCTGCAGGACACTTGACTACCAGAGGCCTACCTGTTGGAGTCCCAAGAGATTCCAGCATTCCTTGGGAGCACAGTATATAAGCAGGCCACCCATGAGGTACCGGCACTCTGGAACCTTAATAAAGGAGCTAAGGTCACACTTGCTCATTGTACACAGTATTTAGTTTCATCCTTTATTATGAGTGTACCAATTGGCGACGAGGTAGCGAGCAACCGCGCAAAAATGCAAAGAACAATCAGTATCCTGGAGAAGTTCTCAGAAGGGGACGATTGGGAGGCCTTCGTGGGTTGAGAACGCTACCAAACGAAGGGTGAGACCCCTAAATGTCTGTGGGGCAACAACCTATGGCCTCATGAAGAATCTCCTGGCCCCGGCAAAACCGACAGAGAAATCCTATGAAGAATTATATATGCTGGTCCGGGAGCACCTAAATCCTATGGAAAGCGTTTTGATGGCGAGGTATCGGTTCTATATGTGTCAACGATCGGAGGGCCAGGAAGTGGCGAGCTATGTCGCCGAACTAAGGCGCCTCTCAGGACATTGAGTTTGGGGGATTCCTAGAACAAATGCTCGGAGACTTTTTCGTACTGGGCATTGGCCATGAGATAATCCTTCGCAAACTGTTGACTCTAGAAACTCCGAATCTAAGTAAAGCCATAATGATAGCCCAGGCATTTATGTCCACCAGCGACAACACCAAACAAATTTCGCAGAGTAAGGAACTGTGCATAAAGTAACGTCGGTCTCGAGCAGAAATGTACATGGCAGCTGCTGTGGCCTGACCTCAGTTGACCCAGAGTCCACCATAAATCGTTAATGCGAGGCAATTATCACCTTGTTGGCGCTGCGGAGGTGATCATTGGCCCCACCAGTGCCGCTTTAAGCACTATGCATGCAATGGTTGCAAAACAATGAGACATTTCCAACGAATGTGCAGGCAAGCTGCAAACCCAGCAAACCACCACATTGTAGAGGAACATCAATCCACTGTGGATCAGGCTGAATTGGAGGCTCGTACAGAGGAGGCAGAAGTGTACGGGGTACACACATTCACGACGAAATGTCCACCAATAATGTTGAAAGTTGAACTGAATGGTATTCCAGTATCTATGGAACTGGACACGGGGGCAAGTCAGTCCATAATGATTTAAAAAAAATCTTCGACGGGCTGTTGGGCAAAAAGGCACAAAAAACTCAGCCCCATTCACACCAAACTAAGGACTTACACCAAGGAACTAATCCCTGTAATTGGCAATGCAGAAGTCAAAGTCTCATGACGGAGCAGTACACGAACTCCCGCTGTGGATTATGCCAGGGGATGGCCCCACGTTGTTTGGCAGAAGCTGGCTGGGAAAAATCCGCTGGAACTGGGACGACATCCGAGCGCCTTCGTCCGTCGACGACGACTCATGTACCCAGGTTCTGAGCAAGTTCTCATCGTTGTACGAGCCAGGCATTGGAAGCTTCCAGGGGGCGAAAGTGCAGATCCGTTTGGTTCCCGGTACGCAATCCATCCACCACAAGGTACAGGCGGCACCGTACATGATGCGTGAAAAAGTAGAAATTGAGCTGGACAGGCTGCAACATGAAGGCATCATCATCACCGGTGGAATTCAACGACTCGGTCAGTCCGATTGTCCCGGTACTTAAGGAGGACAGCACGGTTAGAATTTGCGGGGACTATAAAGTAACGATTAACCGTTCTTCACTGCAGGACCAGTACCCGCTACCCAAGGCAGATGACCTATTTGCGACCCTGGCTGGAGGGAAGACGTTCACCAAGCTGGACCTGACCTCGGCCTACATGACGCAGGAGCTGGAGGAGTCTTTGAAAGGCCTCACCTGCATCAACATGCACAAAAGTCTGTTTATCTACAACCGGTGCCCGTTTGGGATTCGGTTGGCCGCGGCAATCTTCCAGCGGAACGTGGAGAGCCTGCTAAAGTCGATTCCTTGCACAGTGGTTTTCCAGGACGACATTTAGGTTACAGGTCGGTACATCTTGGAGCACTTGAAGAATCTGGAGGAGGTTCTTAGTCAGTTGGATCGCATGGGACTCTGGTTGAAACGCTCCAAGTGTGTTTTCCTAGCACAGGACGTCGAGTTCTTGGGAAGAAGAATCGCAGCGGACGGCATCAGACCCACCAACGCCAAGACGGAGGCCATCAAGCACACTCCGCGACCACAGAACGTGACGGAACTGCGGTCGTTCCTGGGACTCCTTAACTATTTCGGTAATTTCCTACCTGGGTTAAGCACCTTGCTTGAACCCCTAAGGGAGACAACAGGGTATGGGGGAATTCACAAGAGGCTGCCTTAAAGAAAGCCAGAAATCTGTTGTGTTCAAACAAATTGCTTGTCGTGTATAACCCTTGTAAACGATTAGTGCTAGCTTGCGGGGTCGGGTTTGTGTTACAACAGGCTAATGAATCGGGGATTTTTCAATCGGTTGTTAATGCGTCCAGGAGTTTGTCCAAAGCCGAAAGGGCCTACAGCATGATTGAAAAAGAAGCTCTGGCGTGGGTCTGCGGGATGAAAAAAAACACCAGTACTTATTTGGTCTCAAGTTTGACCTTGAAACTGACCACAAGCTGCTCATATCGCTGCTTTCTGAGAGCAAAGAGATTAATACCAATGCCTCTGCCCGCATCCAAAGATGGGTGCTCATTCGAAGATCTCCTCAATCGAGATTCTGCCTTTGACTCGAGTGTTCCCAACTCCATCCCGCAGCATGCTACCCGCTACCACCTCAGTGAGACCCCAACACTGCACGAGGTAGAAAAAGCCATAAGACAGCTCAAAAACAAGAAGGCTACGGGTGCGGACGGAATCACTGCTGAGGCATTGAAGTATGGCTGAGGGGCACTGCTGGCACGCATACACGACCTAGTTTCTCTCATCTGGAGGGAGGAGAGCATGCCAGGGATCTGAGAGATACAGTAATCGTGACCATCTTTAAAAAAGGGGACAAGTCCGACTGCGGTAACTACAGAGGCATCTCCCTGCTATCAGCCACTGGGAAAGTCGGCGCTAGAGTCCTCAACCGTCGTCTTCCCGTGGCCGTGGAGCTCCTCCCGGAGTCACAATGCGGATTTCGTCCCCTACGGGGCACAACTGACATGAATTTTGCAGCGCGACAGCTACAGGAAAAATGCAGAGAACAGCGCCAGCTCTTATACATGGTCGCCTTCGAACTTACAAAGGTCTTTGACACTGTCAACCACGAGGGTCTATGGAGTGTCCTCCTCTGTTTCAGATGCCCCCAAAAGTTCGTCACCATCCTCCGCCTGCGCCATGACGACATGCAAGCCATGATCCTTACCAACGGATCCATCACAGACCCAATTCACGTCAGGACTGGGGTCAAACAGGGCTGCATCATCGCCCCCAACCCTCTTCTCAATCTTTCTCGCTGCCATGCTCCACCTCAGTCAGCAAGCTTCCCGCTGGAGTGGAACTAAACTACAGAACCAGTGGGAACTTGTTCAACCTGTGCCGTCTCCAGGCCAGATCTAAGACCACCCCAACCTCTGTCGTCGAGCTACAGTACGCGCACAGACAGAGGCCGCACTCCAGGACATAGTCAATGTATTTACTGAGGCTTACGAAAGCATGGGCCTTACGCTAAACATCCGTAAGACAAAGGTCCTCCACCAACCTGTCCTCATCGCACAGCACTGCCCCCCCCAGTCATCAAGATCCACGGCGTGGCCCTGGACACTGTGGATCACTTCCCATATCTCTGGAGCCTCCTATCAACAAGAGCAGACATTGATTACGAGATCCAACACCGCCTCCAGTGCGCCAGTGCAGCCTTCGGTCGCCTGAGGAAAAGAGTGTTTGAAGACCAGGCCCTCCAAACTGCCACCAAGCTCATGGTCTACAGGGCTGTAGTAATACCTGCCCTCCTGTATGGCTCAGAGACATGGACCATGTACAGTAGACACCTCCAAGTTGCTGGAGAAATATCACCAACAATGTCTCCGCAAGATCCTACTAATCCCCTGGGAGGACAGGCGCACCAACATCAGCGTCCTCATTTAGGCTAACGTCCCCAGCATTGAAGCACTGACCACACTCGATCAGTTCCGCTGGGCAGGCCACATAGTCCGCATGCCAGACATGAGACTCCCAAAGCAAGTGCTCTATTCGGAGCTCCTTCATGGCAAACAAGCCAAAGGTGGGTAGCGGAAACACTACAAGGACACCCTCAAAGCCTCCCTGATAAAGTGCAACATCCCCACTGATACCTGGGAGTCCCTGGCCCAAGACCGTCCTAAGTGGAGGAAGTGCATCCGAGAGGGCGCTGAGCAATTCGAGTCTCATCGCCGAGAGCATACAGAAATCAAGCGCAGACGGCGGAAAGAGCGTGCGGCAAACCAGTCCCATCAATGACTATCTGTCCCACCTGTGACAGAGTCTGTGGTTCTCGTATTGGACTGTTCACTCACCAAAGAACTCACCTTCAGGAGTGGAAGCAAGTCTTCCTCGATTCCGAGGGACTGTCTATGATGATGATGTAATTAGCCACAGACCGGGCACAGAGAACTGCGCAGATGCTCTCAGTCGGCTCGGCTGCCATTGCCCACCACCGGGGTGGAAATGGCACTGCCAGTGGGCTTGCTCATGGTCGTGGAGGCATTCGGGAACGAGAAGTCCCCCGTTACGGCCCACCAGATCAGGACCTGGACCAGCCAAGATTCTTTACTGTCTTTGGTTAAAAAACTGTGTCCTCCATGGGAGCTGGTCCGGTTGTCCCAGTGGAGATGCAGGAGGCGATTAAGCCGTTCCACAGACGCAAAGACGAGTTGTCCCTGCAGGTGGACTGCCTATTGTGGGGCAATCGCGTGGTCTTGCCCAAGAAAGGCAGAGATACGTTCATATGTGAACTGCATAGCACCCACCCAGGCATCGTAATAGACATAGAAACATAGAAAATAGGTGCAGGAGTAGGCCATTCGGCCCTTCTAGCCTGCACCGCTATTCAATGAGTTCATGTAATGATGAAAGCCATAGCCAGATCCCATGTGTGGTGGCCCGGCATCGACTCAGATTTAGAGTCATGCGTGCGCCAGTGCAACACGTGCTCTCAGCTGAGCAATGCACCCAGAGAAGCACAGCTAAGTTTGTGATCGTGGCCCTCCAAACTGTGGGGGAGACTATGCGGGCCCATTTCTAGACAAAATGTTTTTGATTGTCGTGGACGCTTATTCAAAATGGATTGAATGCGCAATAATGTCAATCAGCATGTCCACGGCCATTATTGAAAGCCTACGAGCCAGGTTTGCCACGCACGGCTTGCCTGATGTCCTAGTCAGCGACAATGGGCCGTGCTTCACCAGTGCTGAATTCAAGGAATTCATGACCCGCAACTGGATCAAACACGTCACATCTGCTCCGTTCAAGCCCGCATCTAACAGCCAGGCAGAGCGGGGGCAGTTCAGACCATTAAGCAAAGCTTGAAATGTGTGTCGGAAGGCTCCCTGCAGACCCGGCTGTCCCGAGTGCTGCTCAGCTACCGCACCAAACCCCACTCACTCACCGGGGTTCCCCCAGCCGAGCTGCTCATGAAAAGGGCGCTCAAAACAAGGCTCTCTCTTGTCCACCCTGATCTCCATCAACAAAGTGTGTACCATGACCATGCGAATTTGTCACGTGATATTGAGATCAATGATCCTGTGTTTGTGCTCAATTATGGACATGGTCCAAAATGGCTCGTTGGCACAGTCACAGCCAAAGAGGGGAGTAGGGTGTTTCAGGTCAAATTGGCCAATGGACAAACGCACAGAAAACATTTGGACCAAATCAAATTGCGGTTCACCAACAGCTACGAAGAACCCGAAGAGGACACCACCAACTTTGACCCTCCAACACACACACAAGTGGCAACTGACAAGGTTGACCACGAAGCCGAACACATCATCCCCAGCAGCCCAGCAAGGCCGGCTGTCCAACAGTCCAGTGAAGAACTGGCCAAACCACCCACACCCGCATTTGTACCGAGACGATCGACAAGGGAGCGTTAAGCCCCAGATCGTCTCACCTTGTAAATAAGTGTACTGTTGACTTCACGGGGGAGTGATGTAATGTATTTAACCCTATGTAACCTGCATGACACCTGATCACTAGAGGGCCTACCTGTTGGGAGTCCCAAGGGATCCCAGCATCACTTGGGAGCACAGTATATAAGCAGGCCACCCACGAGGTACTGGCACTCTGGAGTCTTATTAAAGGAGCTAAGGTCACACTTGCTCATTGTACACTGTACTCCATTTCATCCTTTATTATGAGTGTACCAAAGTTCAAGCCTTAAAGTCTGCCCTGCAACTTGGTAAAATAGAGTAATTGAATGGCAGCCTCCCTGCATTCATTGTCGTCTTGCGATGGCCCGATGACAGGACCCATTATATACTGCAGTTAGATGTGGGTGGGAAGATATTCCTGATGAAGCAGATGACCTGAGGGACAGATGTGTGGTTGAAATACGACGTTAAAATGACACGCACAAACAGAGGATCAACAATGTGATTGTGCACTTGTAAATACGATGACAAATGTTACATAATATTATCACATATACATACATTTACACAAGGAAGCAACGCCCACCCCTCTACTCGGTACCACCACCTCTCTTTCTCCTTTTTTCCCCACCCCTCCCCACCCCACCTTGCAGCCTTGCCCAGTTTCCTCTTCCTCCCCACGCCTACACGACGGAGTGGCCCTCCCCTGCCCCTCACTGCCTCTGGTTCAGGAGGGCAGCACGATGTGTATAGCCGTGTGTGTATCATAAGGCGCGGGACTGAAGGCGCTAGGATCTCCTGCTCCTCCGCATATGTGTGCCTTGAGGGTGTGGAATCGGGGGCTTGCAACCATCTCCCTACCTTATGGCCTCGACACTTTCTGATGTGCATTCCAACACTGTGAGGAGGCGCTCTGTCCTTTCATCATGCTGCTGAGTGATTGTGGCGATGCTGGCAGCTATCAGCTATCCCAGCCATGGTCTGCTGCATCTCGCGACCTACCTCCATGTGGTGGTTAAGAGTTGGACCATCTGGCTCAATAAAGCGAGCCGACCTGCATCCGCAGGTGGTTATCCACTTTGGTAGGAAAAACATAAGGACAAAGTATTATTTAAATGGTGATGGCTTGGGAAGTGTCATTGTACAGAGGGACCTGGGTGTCCTTGCACACCAGTCATTGAAAGCAAACATGCAGGTGCAGCAAGCAGTTAGGAAGGCAAATGGTATGTTGGCCTTCTTTGCAAGAGGATTTGAGTACAGGAGCAAGTATGTCTTACTACATTTATACAGGGCCTTGGTGAGACCGCACCTGGAGTATTGTGTGCAGTTTTTGGTCTCCTTACCTCAGAAAGGCTGTACTTGCCAGAGAAGAGAGTGCAGCGAAGGTTCACCAGACTGATTCCTGGGATGGCAGGTATGTCGTATGAGGAGAGATTGGGTCGACTAGGCCTGTATTCACTAGAGTTTAGAAGAATGAGAGGGGATCTCATTGATACGTATAAAATTCTGACTTGGTTGGATAGACTGGATGCGGGGAGGATGTTTCCCCTGGCTGGGAAGTCTAGAATAAGGGGTCACATCTCAGGATACGGGGTAGGAAATTTAGGACCGAAATGAGGAGAAATATTCTCACTCAGAGGGTGGTGAACCTGTGGAATTCTCTACCACAGAAGGCTGTGGAGGCCAAGTCACTGAATATATTTAAGAGGGAGATAGATAGATTTCTAGAAACAAAAGCCATCAAGGGGTATGGGGGAAAAGTGGGAATATGGTGTTGAGATCGAGGATCAGCCATGATCATATTGAATGGTGGTGTAGACTCGAAGAGCCGAATGGCCTACTACTGCTCTTATTTTCTATGTTTCCATGGTTGCTGGGTGCTGGGGCCTTGCTTCCCTTTGCGCCATGGACACTGTGCTTGCTTGAGTGGAGTTTGTTGGAAACCCCAGGAAATCTGATGAGCCTGACGCCAAGGTTCTGCAGACACTTGGCTGACTTGACAGGGGGCTGATGTCAGGCACTTCCAGATCCTCCAGGTGAAGGGGCACAAATATGGGCCCTTCTCCCTCCTCTCTCTCCTCTTCTTCCTGGCCCTGGGTGACAGAGGTGGGAGCGGTGGACATGGGTGATATGGGCTGGGGGTGCAGGAAGGATCCGGTGTCCTCGAGTGTGGAGAACGTCGGGGTTGGAGATGCTGGGGTGTGACATCTTCTGTCAAGGCCAGAGGTCGATGATCTCTAGATCCATGCTGTCCGAGTCAGAATCTGCAAGTAGAGGACAAAATTTCAGTGGTGGGGGGCGGGGGAGGGGCGATGGTGGTGAAAGTGAGTTGTCAACCGTTCCATCTCACATGCCAGTAAGGAGTCCCATCCTTACATGTCCACACCAATAATGGGCGACAAAGTCTGCGTTCAACCGCGAGTGCGTTAACATTGCAACTACTTTCATGCCATGATCATCGCTGACACCAGAGATGAGTGTAGCCTTACCCTGCGGTAGCACCGGATCTGCAGAAACGTTTGTGGTTGGATTGCAGCGATGTCCCACCAATACCAACGCTCGCTCCTCCAGCCTGGTCAATTCCACCACATCTTGTGGGGCCCTTCCAGTCGCACACAGGCTGGCCTGTTTGGCTGCTTGTTTTCTCTACACAAAGAAATGTTGCAGTCTTTACAATCTTTGCTCATGCCGCACACTCCCTCGCACGCACGCGCTCACTCCCACGCGCGCGTGCACCTCCCACGCTCGCACGCACGCGCACACTCCCACTCCCACGCACGCGCACACTCCCACTCCCACGCACGCATTCCCACGCACTCGCGCGCATCCGCGCACCACCTTTTTGGCCTTGGACAGGAGAGGCCGAATAAATTTGTACTCACTTTAGCTGCCGCCACCAAATAATTCCACCGTTTGCGGCTTGGTCGCCTTCCTGCTCTACGTTGCCCGTTGCTCTGACCTATGTCCATCCAAAGACGTCGGTATTGGGCTGGTGGAGGCTTGCTATGCCCATCCCGGGTGAGTTCGCTGTACCTGCGCTCCACCTCTGTCACTAGCTCCTCCAACTCCTGCTCATTGAACCACGGAGCTCTGGGCCTGGTTCTGGCAGTCTTTATTGATGCTTTCTGTCCACTCGTCCTCTCTAACCTCCAACACTCTCCTCTTGCTCTCTCTTCTCTCTCCTTCATCTCTCCTCCCTCTCCTCTCTCCTCCCTCTCCTCTCTCCTCCCTCTCCTCTCTCCTCCCTCTCCTCTCTCCTCCCTCTCCTCTCCTCCCTCTCCTCTCTCCTCTCTGTCTCTCTCCTCTCTGTCTCTCTGTCTCTCTCTCTCTTTGTATCCTCTGCTCTCTTCTCTATCTCTTGTCTCTTCTCTTTTTCTCCTCTCTCCTTTCCTCTCGCTGAGCACTTACTCAATTAGTGTACAAGGACTACAACAGGTTACACAGAACCGCCTAAATCCTGCGCATGCGCAGTGGAGGCCCTCCGAAAAACCTGAGTGGAGAGGCCTCCACCTGACGCGTTCTGATGATGCTTGCTGTTGAGTCCCAACTGCCGTCCGCTGCTCCTCCCGCTGCCGCCCACACAAAGGCAACCAAAGTGGCTCCTGACGGGACCCGGCAGCAGCGAGCGCCAAAAATGGACCTCCCACCCGGTGGCGGCTGAGAAATGGGCAGCCACCAAAGTCGGCCCCTTGATTTATTAAAGTTTAATGAACAGACATACTCGTGGCCAACACCAAGATCATATAAGATGTGGATGCAGAATAACACAGATTTACTGCCAGTTGAGCTCAACCTTCCAGATCTCATCCTTCCGTTCACCTTCTAACCTTGTATTAAAATGTTACCATTTTTATATCTTTGTAGCATTATTATTTCATATGAGCTTGGAGGCACTTTGCACCAATTCTCATCAATCTTTATCAAGAAATTCTTGGTTCTCTAAAAAATCTATCCCTAAAGGTTTTCTTTCTGATGCCTTTTGGTCTTGAAGTTGTACAGAAAACATTGGTGTTTAATGTTAGCAAGGCATAAAAGTAGAGTGGAGTCTCCAGTTTGGGGTGTTAAAGCCAATCTAATTGTGAACATGTGAAAGTTGGCCTCAAAGAAGGCTGTAGCTAACCTACTGTCATACTGTCAGTCACTTTGCAGTCTTTGGGCTGGATTTTCTGTTAATTTGCGCTCTATTTAGTGCCTCGGCGGGCCGCAAAAATGTTATTTTGGGTGTCAAACGAGGTGCACAAGATTTTGCGCCCGGAACTTTCGCCAATGGTTTTGCGGCAGCGCTAAAACTGTCTTGACCTTTGGGATGACGTAAACGTCATGCATCACTGCGCTAGTGCCCTGTGCGGAACTTTCGAGCATTTCTCCTGATTTAGCTTCCGCCCGCGGACCTGCCCAGAAAAACCAGACGGACCCAGGGCGAACCAGTCGCTAACGGCACCATGTTGAAAGCTAAGGAGGAAGACGCAGTTGCGAGTGAGTAAGACGGTTGGGAGAAGAATGCCACGTTACTGCATACTTTTGATTGTGAAGTTTGATGTGAGTTTCAAGTTTGTTTTAAAGGAAATTTCAGGACATTTTAAAAGATGGGGGCCATACTAGGTCGGCTGCTATTGCCATACGGCTTCAAGCTGGAAGAAGGCTTATTGTTGATCATTTGCAACATAATCAAAGAGGTTGCAGACATATGGGGAAGCAGGCCTTATCCCCCATGAGTTTACAGGGAACATCGCTCATACCTCCAGCTCTCTGAGGCGCAGTGCATTGAAGGCTGTGCTTCCGAAAAGAAGTGCTGACAGAGATATGCCAGCTCATACAGGCAGACCTACAACCTACCAGCAGCAATAGGACTGCACTGCCCGTCGAGGTGAAGGTGATTGTGGCACTTGCCTTCTATGCCTCCAGCTCCTTCCAGGCATTGGCAGGGGACATACGCTCCATCTCGCAGCATGCTACACATTGCTGCATTCGCCAGGTGACACATGCACTTGTATGCACACAGGATGGACTTCATAAAATTCCCAATGGCCAGGGAGACCCAAAATGAGAGAGCTATAGGTTTTGGACAATTGTCTGGCTTCCCCAAGGTTCAGGGTGCCGTCGACTATATGCACATCGCCCTCCGAGCACCTTTAGTGAATCCGAAACTGCAAGGGATTCCACTCCCTGAATGTACAGATCGTCTGCGACCATACTCAGCGCATCATGGCAGTCAATGCCCGATATCCAGGGAGTATCCATGATGCTTTCATCTTGTGTGAGAGCAGTGTCTCATGCATGTTCCAGCGTCAAGCACAAGGCCAGAGCTGGCTGATCGGCGATAAAGTTTACTCGCCACCTGGCTCATGACCCCCGTCCTCCGGAACCCTCAGACAGAAGCCGAGCATCGCTATAATAAATAATGAGAGCCATGCAGCCGCACGCAACATCATTGAACAGACAATTGGAGCACTTCTGATGCCTGGACCACTCTGGAGACTGCCTACAATACTCCCCTCAGCAGGTCTCTGAGTTCATTGTGGTGTGTTGCATGCTACACAACTTAGCCATCATGAGGGGACAGGAATTGCCAATGGGGATTGCAGGACCACCTCAGGAGAAAGAGGAGGAGGAGGAAGAAGACGAGAAAGAGGAGCCTGGCGAGGAACCTATGCCACCACCACATCCACATGGGAGGCATCATGGAGATTTCGCCGCTGCAAAAGCCTTGCGTCGGCAGCTCATAATTGAACGCTTTGCTTGAAGAGTGAACAGCAGGTTTGAGCATTGCCTGTTCACTCTATCCTACCATGTTGACTATTCCCCTTCTTATTCTGCAAATGAGACACTACACAGGAATGGTTAAGGTGAAGAAAAAATGTATTGAACATTGTAACCTTTTTAAACCTTCATTATGATACTTAAATAATATAAAATAATGAGCTGCACCCAGCAGTATGACAATTCAAGAACATAAGAACATAATCCAGCATCAAGACTGTTATGTCTTGAATAAAGAATCTGACCGGATACTGTAAGCTTAAAGTAACATGTGACCATAGTTCTTTATTACAGGTCTCCAGAGTGCGCCTCCAGCCTGTCAGGCCTCCCTATGTACAGGTGCTCCCAAGGGATTGTGGGATCCCTTGGGACTCCAGGGGATGAGCCCTCTGGTGGTTAAAACAAAGTGTTTACAGGTTTACATATTTAACAACACTCTCTCCCCCCGCACCCCCCAAAGTCAATAGTGTAACTATTTACAATGTGAGTCGATCTGGGGCCTTCCTTTCCCTGGTTGATCGTCTCGGTGCAAATGCTGGTTTGGTGAGTTGTTTGTGGGGCCCTCGCTGGGCTGCTGGGTGTGGTGAGTCCTGCTGGGCTGCTGCAGGTGATGTGTTCTGCTTCATGATCAACTGCTGGGTCGGTTGCCACGTGTGTGTGTGTGTGTGTGTGTGTGTGTGTGTTGGTGGGTCGAAAAAGGTAGAGTCTATTGTGGGTTCTTGAAAGTTTGATCAGCAACACCCTACTCCCCTCTTTGGCCACTACAGTGCCGGGAAGCCACTTGTCGACAGTTCAACACAAATACAGGATCATTCATCTCGATTTTGCGTGACACATTTGCGTGATCATGATATGTATTCTGTTGAAGCTGCCTGTTTTCTACCTGTTCATGTAGATCAGGGTGGACTAACGAGAGCCTTGTCTTAAGTGCCCTTTTCATGAGCAATTCAGCGGGGGGCAACTCCAGTGAGCGAGTGGGGTCTTGTGCGGTAACTGAGCAGGACACGGGATAGGCAAGTCTGCAGTGAGCCTTTAGTTACCCTCTTCAAGCTCTGCTTGATTGTTTGCACTGCTCGCTGTGTCTGACCATTGAACGCTGGTTTAAACGGGACAGATGTGACATGTTTGATCCCATTGCGGGTCATGAACTCTTTGAACTCGGCACTGATGAAGCACGGCCCATTGTCACTGACGAGGACATCAGGCAGGCCGTGCGTGGCAAATATGGCCCGCAGGCTTTCAGTAATGGCAGCGGATGTGCTTGCCGACATTGTCTCTCATTCAATCCATTTGGACTACACATCTACAACCAGAAGGAACATTTTTCCCAAGAATAGGCCTGCATAGTCGACATGGACCCTGGACTACTGTTTGGAGGACCAGGACCATAAACCTCCCTAGGTGCATTGCTTAACTGTGAACGTATTACATTTGTGCATGCAGGACTCTAAGTCTGCAGGCCACCACACGTGGGATCTGGCTATCGTTTTCATCATTGCAATGTCTGGGTGGGTACTGTGAAGGTCACGAATGAAAGTGTCTCTGCCTTTTTTGGCACCAATACCCGATTACCCCATAGGAGGCAGTCTGCCTGTATGGACATTTCATCTCTAAGCCACTGCGACGGCTTTATTTCTTCCTGCATCTCTAACGGGACACTAGACCAGCTTCCGTGGAGCACACAGTTTTTTTACTAAGGACAATTAAGGGCTCCTGGCTCTTCCAGGTTCTAATCTGTCGGGCGGCAACAGGTGGTTGCTCACTCTCGAATGCTTCCATTACCATAACTAAATCTGCGGGCTGTGCCATTTCCACCACTGGTAGGCAATGGCAGCCTACTGAGAGCATCGGCACAGTTTTCTGTGCCTGACCTGTGGCGGATGGCGTAGTTGTATGCAGACAACATGAGCGCCCATCTCTGGATGCGGACCGATGCATTCGTATTTATCCCCTTACTTTCAGAAAAGAGGGATATAAGTGGTTTATTGTCGGTTTCCAATTCAAATTTGAGCCCAAACAGATATTGATGCATTTTCTTTACCCCATAAACACACGCTAACGCTTTTTCGATCATGCTGTAGGCCCTCTCCGCCTTAGACTTCTGGATGTATAAGCAACCGGTTGCAATTTCCCAGATTCATTAGCAATACACACCCGACACCGTATGACGACGCATCACATGCTAGTACCAAACGCTTACATGGATCGTACAACACAAGCAATTTGTTTGAGCATAACAGTTTCCTAGCTTTCACAAAGGCATTTTATTGGCTTTTACCCCATACCCATTCATCTCCTTTACGCAGTAAAAAGTGCAGTGGTTCTAACAGTGTGCTAAAACCCGGTAAGAAGTTACCAAAGTAGTTCAGGAGTCCTAGAAGCGACCGCAGCTCCATCACATTCTGTGGTCTCGGTGCATTCTTGATTGTCTCCGTCTTCGAATCGGTGGGCCTGATGCCGTTCGCCGCAATTCTTCTCCCTAGGAACTCCACTTCAGACGCCCTTTGAGCATTTTAACCTGAGCCCCACACAATTAAGTCGACTAAGAACCTCCTCCAGGTTCTGCAGGTGTCCCGACCTGTAACCAAGATATCATCCTGGAAGGCCACTGTGCGCAGGACCGACTTCAACAAGCTTTCCATGTTCCTCTGAAATATCGCCGCAGCTGATCGAATCCCAAACGGGGCATCTATTGTAAATGAAGAGTCCTTTGTGCGTGTTGATGCAGGTGAGGCCTGTTGTGTATCTGTAAAGCATGCACTTCCATGTTCCGCCACCAGGGAGCTCATCCCCTGAATTCCCAAGGGATCCCAGCATCCCTTGGGAGCACTGTATATAAGCTGGCCCCGAAGGCCTGTTCCTCATCCTGGAGTGTCTTATTAAAGACTGAGGTCACTGTTAGTTTAACCTCCCTGTGTGCAGCCTCATCTGTGTTAGGAACACAATAACGGGTGAGGAGAATACGAATCCAATGAAAAGATGCAGCAAACTGTGGGCATCCTGGAGATGTTCTCGGAGGGTGAGGACTGGGAAGCCTATGTCGAACGGCTAGACCAGTACTTTGTGGCCAACGAGCTGGACGGAGAAGGAAGTGTTGCAAAAAGGAGAGCGGTCCTCCACACAGTCTGCGGGGCACCGACCTACAGCCTCATGAAGAATTTAATGGCTCCGGTGAAACCCACAGATAAGTCATATGAGGAGCTGTGTACACTGGTTCGGGAGCATCTTAACCCGAGGGAGAGCATGCTAATGGCGAGGTATCGGTTCTACACGTGCCAGCGATCTGAAGG